>NW_028168438.1:0-22173 GCF_964237585.1 Gallinula chloropus
GAGACCTGGGCCACCACGGATCCAGACCACCAAGGATCTGGGCCACCAGAGGACCTGGCCCACCACGGACCTGGTCCCACCACAGCCCACGAGGCAGGAGCCCCGGGCCCCTCGCCTGGCCAGAGGACGCGGGGCCGCAGCGGGAGCCCCCGGGACGGGGGTTTAGGAGTAGGAACAATAAAGTAGGAGCAAAGCCAGGCTGGAGCCCACCCCCCACCCCCCATCCCACCCCGGCCCGGCCACGGCGCGGGGGTCCCACCCCCACCACCCACCCCATCCCCCCAGGAGGTGGAGCTCAACCCCATCCCCCCAGATACGGAGTCCTGAGGGGCTCAATCACCTTTATTGGGGGGGGGCGGGGCAGGAAGGGGCGGGGCAAGAGGAGGAGGAGGGGGGAGGGGGGTGAGAAGGCAGCGGGGTGACCTCAGGGTCGGGTCAAGCTCGGGGAGCGGGAGGAGGAAGCTGAGGAAGAGGATGGTGGAGGTGGGGGCGGAGCCTGTCTGGCCCCGCCCACGCCCCCTCCCAGGGCGGGGGGGACCAGGGTGGGAGGGGGCGGGGAGCGGGAGGGGGAGGGGGAAGGGGGGACACCCATGGGTGCAGCCCTGAGAGGAAGAGGAAGGAGGAGGAGGAAGAGGAGCCAATCAGGTCTCGGTTTGCTCAAGGGGCTCGTCTCGGCCAATCACGGTGGCCCAGCCAACCTCAGGCTCCAAGGAGCCAATGGGATGAGCCTGAGGTGTGGGCTGAGCCAATCAGGACGAGGCACCCAAGTGAAGTCAAACCCAGCAGCCAATCAGGGGCTGGGGTGAAAGGAACCAATCAGAGGCGGCTTTGGACTGGGCCAATCAGGAGAGGCCGGTCCGGACCAGCCACCAATGGCCAACGTTGACCAACCCAACTCCTGGCCAATGGGAGCCGGTCCCAACCAAGGTCAACAGCCATTGGCCAAGCCAGGCCTGGTCCCGCCCCCTCCTGCCACCCCTGACCAATCCCAGCCCTGGATCCACCAACCAACGGTCACCTGAGGTCCCCGAGGAGCCAATGGGATCAGCCCGACCAACCCCCACCAACCCCCTTCTCCAGCCAATCAGAACGGACCAATCAGAGTGTGTGTGGGGGGGAAGGGCTCAGCCAATCACAGCCCAGGTCCCTCCCACCACCCACCCACCCTCCAATCAACCCCCCCCAACCAAGAACCACCCTGACCAATCCCGACGCGGCTTCAAAGACCAGCAGGACCCGAGGTGGCTGTGACGTCATCACCGCCTCTGACGTCATCAGCACCACCTCTGACGTCATCACCACCACCTCTGACGTCATCATCACCGCCTCTGACGTCATCACCACCACCTCTGACGTCATCACCACCACCTCTGATGTCATCACCCCCACCTATGACGCCATCATCACCGCCTCTGATGTCATCACCACCACCTATGACGTCATCACCACCACCTATGACGTCATCATCACCACCTCTGACATCATCACCGCCTCTGACGTCATCACCACCACCTATGACGTCATCATCACCACCCCTGACATCATCACCACCTCTGACGTCATCATCACCCCCTCTGACGTCATCATCCACCACCTCTGACATCATCACCACCTCTGACGTCATCATCACCCCCTCTGACGTCATCATCACCACCTCTGACATCATCACCACCTCTGACGTCATCATCACCCCCTCTGACGTCATCATCACCCCCTCTGACGTCATCATCACCACCTCTGACATCATCACCCCCTCTGACGTCATCATCACCCCCTCTGACGTCATCACCGCCTCCTCGCTCCAACCCACCCAAAGCCCCCCCACCCAAAAGCCCACCAGGCCCTGAGGAGCCCTGGGACCTCCTCCTCTTCCTCTCCTCCTCCCTCTCCTCCTCCTCCTTCCTCCTTCTCCTCCTCCTCCTCCTCCTCCTCCTCTCTCCTTCCTCCTCCTCCTCCTCCTCCTCCTCCTCCTCTCTCCTCCCTCCTCCTCCTCCTCTTCCTCACCCTCCTCCTCCTCCTCCTCCTCCCGACATCAGCGGCGCCTCCAGCAATAAAATAAAAGCTTAAAAAAAAACCCCAAAACCCCCCAAATTCACCCCAAAAACCCAACACCCCCCTCCCCAAAAACCCCTTCCCCCCCCCCCCCCACAAACCCCCCACCCCTCCCCCCCCAGCACCAGGGGAATCTCCTTCGGGAAGACACCGGCGGGGTGGGGGAGGGGAGGGGGTGTGGGGATGGGGGAGGGGGTGGGTGGGGGGAGGGGTGTGGGGGGTTACATGGCCCCCGCCCCCGCGCCGGGGGGGGCCGCCGGGGGGCTGGGGGGGGCGGTTGGAAGTTGGTTTCCTTGTAGACGAACCAGGAGCTGCCGACCCACAGCACCAGGTTGAGGAACCCGAAGACCTGGGGGGGGGGGGGGGGGAGGGGCTGGGAGGAAGCCCCGCCCCCTCCACACCCACCCCCAACCCTGCCTCAGTTTCCCCCCCAGCACCCCCCATCCCGTGCCTCAGTTTCCCCCCACCCTGTGCCTCAGTTTCCCCCACCCCCTCCCCACCCTGTGCCTCAGTTTCCCCCCACCCCGTGCCTCAGTTTCCCCCCCGTGCCTCAGTTTCCCCCCACCCCGTGCCTCAGTTTCCCCCACCCTGTGCCTCAGTTTCCCCCCACCCCCTCCCCACCCTGTGCCTCAGTTTCCCCTCCCCACCTCATCCCCAACCCCCATCCAGGGGACCCCCAGCATCCCCCAACTCCCCATCCCCATCACCCAATGAACCTTGGTGGTTCCCCCACCCCTTCCCCACCCTGTGCCTCAGTTTCCCCCCACCCCGTGCCTCAGTTTCCCCCACCCCCTCCCCACCCCGTGCCTCAGTTTCCCCCCACCCCGTGCCTCAGTTTCCCCACCCCCTCCCCACCCCGTGCCTCAGTTTCCCCACCCCGTGCCTCAGTTTCCCCTGCCCCCTCCCCACCCCGTGCCTCAGTTTCCCCCACCCCGTGCCTCAGTTTCCCCACCCCATGCCTCAGTTTCCCCACCCCGTGCCTCAGTTTCCCCACCCCTCCCCACCCCGTGCCTCAGTTTCCCCACCCTGTGCTCAGTTTCCCCACCCCGTGCCTCAGTTTCCCCACCCCCTCCCCACCCCGTGCCTCAGTTTCCCCCACCCCGTGCCTCAGTTTCCCCACCCCATGCCTCAGTTTCCCCACCCCCTCCCCACCCCGTGCCTCAGTTTCCCCCCACCCCTCCCCACCCCATGCCTCAGTCTCCCCCCACCCCGTGCCTCAGTTTCCCCTGCCCCCTCCCCACCCCGTGCCTCAGTTTCCCCACCCCGTGCCTCAGTTTCCCCCACCCCCTCCCCACCCCGTGCCTCAGTTTCCCCACCCCCTCCCCACCCCGTGCCTCAGTTTCCCCCACCCTGTGCCTCAGTTTCCCCCACCCCGTGCCTCAGTTTCCCCCACCCCCTCCCCACCCCGTGCCTCAGTTTCCCCACCCCGTGCCTCAGTTTCCCCACCCCCTCCCCACCCTGTGCCTCAGTCTCCCCCCACCCCGTGCCTCAGTTTCCCCTGCCCCCTCCCCACCCCGTGCCTCAGTTTCCCCACCCCGTGCCTCAGTTTCCCCACCCCCTCCCCACCCCGTGCCTCAGTTTCCCCCCACCCCGTGCCTCAGTTTCCCCCCACCCCCTCCCCACCCTGTGCCTCAGTTTCCCCCCACCCCCTGCCTCAGTTTCCCCCACCCCCTCCCCACCCTGTGCCTCAGTTTCCCCCCACCCCGTGCCTCAGTTTCCCCCCACCCCCTCCCCACCCCGTGCCTCAGTTTCCCCCCACCCTGTGCCTCAGTTTCCCCACCCCGTGCCTCAGTTTCCCCCCACCCCGTGCCTCAGTTTCCCCACCCCCTCCCCACCCCGTGCCTCAGTTTCCCCCCACCCCCTCCCCACCCTGTGCCTCAGTTTCCCCCCACCCCGTGCCTCAGTTTCCCCCACCCTGTGCCTCAGTTTCCCCCCACCCCCTCCCCACCCCGTGCCTCAGTTTCCCCACCCCGTGCCTCAGTTTCCCCCCACCCCCTGCCTCAGTTTCCCCCCACCCCCTCCCCACCCTGTGCCTCAGTTTCCCCCACCCCCTCCCCACCCCGTGCCTCAGTTTCCCCCCACCCTGTGCCTCAGTTTCCCCCCACCCCGTGCCTCAGTTTCCCCCCACCCCCTCCCCACCCTGTGCCTCAGTTTCCCCACCCCGTGCCTCAGTTTCCCCCCACCCCGTGCCTCAGTTTCCCCCCACCCCGTGCCTCAGTTTCCCCCCACCCCCTCCCCACCCTGTGCCTCAGTTTCCCCACCCCGTGCCTCAGTTTCCCCACCCCGTGCCTCAGTTTCCCCCCACCCCGTGCCTCAGTTTCCCCTCCCCACCTACCACGGAGACGTTGAGGGACCCCATGGGGGTGACGCCGGCGGGGAAACAGGCGGCGGGGTGCTGACAGCCGGGCAGGGGGGCGGCGGTGGAGACCTTGATGTCCGTCAGCGCCTTGGCCCAGGCGGACGAGGTCACCAGCCACAGGAAGGAGAAGCCCAGCGTGGCCAGGAAGTCTGGGGGGGGGGTGGGCATTGGGGAGGGGGGGGTTAGGGGGTCCCCGAAAGTCAGGGGAGGGGGTGTGGGGGGAGTAAGGGGGGTGTTGGGTGGGGGCACCCCAAGATCGGGGGGTTGGAGGGTCTGGGGGTCCTGGGGGCACCCCAAGATTGGGGGGTTGGAGGGTCTGGGGGCACCCCAAGATTGGGGGGTTGGAGGGTCTGGGGGCACCCTGACATTGGGGGGGGGGTTAGAGGGGTCCCCGAAAGTCAGGGGAGGGGGTGTGGGGGAGTAAGGGGGGTGTTGGGTGGGGGCACCCCAAGATCGGGGGGTTGGGGAGTCCTGGGGGCACCCCAAACCTGGGGGTTGGAGAGTCTGGGGGTCCTGGGGGCACCCCAAGATCGGGGGGTTGGGGAGTCCTGGGGGCACCCCAAACCTGGGGGTTGGAGAGTCTGGGGGGACCCCCAGAGCTGGGGGTTAGAGGGTCCTGGGGGTACCCCAAGACTGGGGGGCTGGAGGGTCCTGGGGGCACCCCAAAAATGGGGGGTTGGAGAGTCAGGGGGGTACCCCAAGATCTGGGGGCTGGAGGGTCCTGGAGGCACCCCAAGATCGGGGGGTTGGAGGGTCTGGGGGCACCCTGACATTGAGGGGGGGTTAGGGGGTCCCCAAAAGCCAGGGGAGGAGGTGTGGGGGGAGTAAGGGGGGTGTTGGGTGGGGGCACCCCAAGATTGGGGGGTTGGAGAGTCCTGGGGGCACCCCAAGATCGGGGGTTTGGAGGGTCTGGGGGTCCTGGGGGCACCCCAAGATCGGGGGGGTGGGGAGTCCTGGGGGCACCCCAAACCTGGGGGTTGGAGAGTCTGGGGGGACCCCCAGAGCTGGGGGTTAGAGGGTCCTGGGGGTACCCCAAGACTGGGGGGCTGGAGGGTCCTGGGGGCACCCCAAAAATGGGGGGTTGGAGAGTCAGGGGGTACCCCAAGATCTGGGGGCTGGAGGGTCCTGGAGGCACCCCAAGATCGGGGGGTTGGAGGGTCTGGGGGCGCCCTGACATTGAGGGGGGGTTAGGGGGTCCCCAAAAGCCAGGGGAGGGGTGTGGGGGGAGTAAGGGGGGGGAAATGGTGGGGAACCCCAGGATTGAGGAGAGGGGGTTGGAGAAGGTCATGGTGGGGGATGGGAAGTGATGTGGGGGGCACCCCAAAAGTGGGGGCCTGGGGGGTCCTGGGGGCACCCCAAGATCTGGGGGTTGGAGGATCCTGATGAACCCCAAGACTGGGGGGTCCTGGGGGTCCTGGGGGCACCCCAAGATTGGGGGGTTGAAGAGTCTGGGGGGCACCCCAAGATCTGGGGGTTGAAGAGTCTGGGGGGACCCCCAGAGCTGGGGGTTGGAGGGTCTGGGGGGCACCCCCGAGATCTGGGGGTTGGGGAGTCCTGATGGACCCCAAGATTGGGGGGGTTGGAGGGTCCTGGGGGAACCCCCAGACCTGGGGGTTGGACAGTCTGGGGGACCCCAAGATCGGGGGGTTGGGGGGTCTTGGGGGCACCCCGAGATCTGGGGGTTTGAGGGTCCTGGGGGTACCCCAAGATTGAGGGCTTGGAGGGTCCTGGGGGTCCTGGGGGTACCCCAAGATCGGGGGTTTGGGGGGTCCTGGGGGTCCCCAAGATCTGGGGGCTTGAGAGTCCTGGGGGTACCCCAAGATTGAGGGCTTGGAGAGTCCTGGGGGTCCTGGGGGTACCCCAAGATCGGGGGTTTGGGGGGTCCTGGGGGTCCCCGAGATCCGTGGGCTGGAGGGGCCAACCCCAGCGGTGTCCCCCCATGTCCCCCCCCAGCCCCCCGGGGGTCACTTACCCCGCGTCCTGTCCAGGGCAGCAGCAGGAGAGAGGGGAGAGGAGGGTTAAGGACCCCCCACCCCCCCCCCAAACCCCCCCACCCATGGGGGGCGGCAGCAAAGGCTCATGGGAGATGCAGTCCAAGCTGGGGAGGGGGGGGGTCACTGGGGAGGGGGCCTCAGGGGGGTCAGGGTGGTCTCAGGGGGGGTCAAGGAGGTCTCGTGGGGCTCAGGGTGGTCTCGTGGGGGTCAGGGTGGTCTCAGGGGAGGTCAGGGTGGTCTTGGGGGGGTCATGGTGGTCTCAGGGGGGTCTAGGAGGTCTCAGGGGGGTCAGGGCGATCTTGGGGGCTCAGGGTGGTCTTGGGGGGTGTCAGGGTGGTCTCAGGGGGGTCAAGGTGGTCTTGGGGGGGTCAGGGAGGTCTCGGGGGGGTCAAGGAGGTCTTGGAGCTCAAGGTGGTCTCAGGGGGGTCAGGGTGGTCTGGGGGGGGGTCAGAGTGGTCTCGGGGGGGGGGTCAATGAGGTATCGGGGGGGTCAGGATGGTCTCAGGGGCCTCAGGGTGGTCACAGGGGGGCTCAGGGCGGTCTCAGGTGGGTCAGGGTGGTCTCGGGAGGCTCAGGGCAGTCTCGGGGGTCTCAGGGTGGTCCCGGGGGGCTCAGGGCGCTCTCAGGGGGGTCAGGGTGCTCTCAGGGGGGTCAGGGTGCTCTCAGGGGGGTCAGGGCGGTCTCAGGGGTCTCAGGGCGGTCCCGGGGGGCTCAGGGTGCTCTCAGGGGGCTCAGGGTGGTCTCAGGGGGCCCAGGGCGGTCCCGGGGGGGGGTCAGGGCGCTCTCAGGGGGGTCAAGGTGGTCTCGGGGGCTCAGGGTGGTCTCTGGGGGGGTCAAGGAGGTCTTGGAGCTCAAGGTGGTCTCAGGGGGGTCAGGGTGGTTTCGGGGGGCTCAGGGTGGTCTCAGGGGGGTCAGGGCGGTCTCGGGGGGGTTAGGGTGGTCTCAGGGGGGGTCAAGGAGGTCTTGGAGCTCAAGGTGGTCTCAGGGGGCTCAGGGCAGTCCAGGGGGTCTCAGGGCGGTCCCGGGGGTCCCGGGGGGCTCAGGGGTGGTCTCAGGGCAGTCTCGGGGGTCTCAGGGCAGTCTCGGGGGTCTCAGGGCGGTCCCGGGGGTCCGGGGGGCTCAGGGCGGTCCCGGGGGGCTCAGGGTGGTCTCAGGGCAGTCTCGGGGGTCTCAGGGCAGTCTCGGGGGTCTCAGGGGGTCCCGGGGGTCCCGGGGGGCTCAGGGTGGTCTCAGGGGTCTCAGGGCAGTCTCGGGGGTCTCAGGGCTGTCCCGGGGGTCTCAGGGTGGTCCCGGGGGGCTCAGGGTGGTCTCAGGGCAGTCTCGGGGTCTCAGGGCGGTCCCGGGGGGCCCAGGGCGGTCCCGGGGGGCTCAGGGTGGTCCTCAGGGCGGTCCCGGGGGTCCCGGGGGCTCAGGGTGGTCTCAGGGCGGTCCCGGGGGGCTCAGGGTGGTCTCAGGGCGGTCCCCGGGGGTCCCGGGGGGCTCAGGGTGGTCTCAGGGGGCTCAGGGCAGTCCCGGGGTGCCCAGGGCGGTCCCGGGGGGCTCAGGGCAGTCTCGGGGGTCTCAGGGCTGTCCCGGGGGTCTCAGGGCGGTCCCGGGGGTCCCGGGGGGCTCAGGGTGGTCTCAGGGCTGTCCCGGGGGTCTCAGGGCGGTCCCGGGGGGTCCCGGGGGGACTCACCACGAGGGGCAGGCGGCCGCCGGCGCGGCGGTAGCGCTGCAGGGCGCCCAGCAGCAGCGCCAGGGCCGCCAGGCTGTAGAGGAAGGAGCCCACGGCCACGGCCACGAAGCCGCGCGCGGCCGCCGCCAGGTCGCCCACCAGGTGCACGTCCGAGCGCCACGTCCCGTTGCAGGCGCCGCGCAGCGACGGCGAGAAGGTGGCCAGGTTCAGCCTGGGGGAGGGGGGGGAGAGGGGGGGGGACACGGGCAGGGGAGGGGAGGGGAGGGGGACACACACCGAGTCTCAGCCTGGCTGCAGCTTCCCACCCCCCCCACCCCCCCTGGGGACACTCCCCACCCCCAACGGGCTGGGGCTCGGGCACCTCGGAGGGACCTTCCGGACCCCTGAGGGACCTTCTGGAGATTTGGGGAACCTTCTGGAGCTCTCAGGGACCTTCTGGACCTTTGAGGGACCTTCTAGACCCCTGAGGAACCTTCCTGACCCCTGAGGAACCGCTTGTGGAGCTCTGAGGAACCGCTTGTGGAGCTCTGAGGAACTTTCTGGAGCTTTGAGGGACCTTCTTGATCCCTGAGGGACCTTCCGGACCCCTGAGGGACCTTCTGGAGATTTGGGGAACCTTCTGGAGCTCTCAGGGACCTTCTGGACCTTTGAGGGACCTTCTAGACCCCTGAGGAACCTTCCTGACCCCTGAGGAACCGCTTGTGGAGCTCTGAGGAACCGCTTGTGGAGCTCTGAGGAACTTTCTGGAGCTTTGAGGGACCTTCTTGATCCCTGAGGGACCTTCCGGACCCCTGAGGGACCTTCTGGAGCTCTGAGGGACTTTCTAGACCTTTGGGGAAGCTTCTGGAGCTTTGGGGTCCTTCTGGAGCTTTGGGGGACCTTCTGGAGATTGGAGGAACCTTCTAGACCTTTGAGGAACCTTCCTGACCCCTGAGGGACCTTCTGGAGCTTGGGGGAAACTTCTAGACCCCTGAGGAACCTTCCTGACCTCTGAGGGACCTTCTGGACCTTTGGGGAACCTTCTGGAGCTTTGAGAGACGTTCCTGACCTCTGAGGGACCTTCCGGACCCCTGAGGGACCTTCTGGAGATTGGGGGAACATTCTGGAGCTTTGAGGAACCTTCCAGAGCTCTGGGGGACCTTCTGGAGCTCTGAGGGGGCCTTCTGGAGCTTGGGGGAACCTTCTGGAGCTCTGAGGGACCTTCTGGACCTTTGAGGAACCTTCTAGACCCCTGAGGAACCTTCCTGACCCCTGAGGAACCTTCCTGACCCCTGAGAGACCTTCTGGAGCTTTGGGGAACCTTCTGGACCCCTGGGGGATCTTCCTGACCTCTGGGGAACCTTCTGGAGCTCTGAGGGACCTTCCTGACCCCTGAGGGCCCTTCTGGAGCTTTGGGGAACCTTCTGGACCCCTGAGGAACCTTCTGGACCCTCTGGGACCCCCCCCCCACCCCCCACCCCCCGCCGCTGCTGATTGGCCGCCCCCGTCTCCCTCCCCCACCCAGCCAATCAGCAGGGAGGATGCAGGGGGGTGGGGGTGGGGTGGGGGTGGGGGTGGGGGGGGGTCTGTGCTCACTGGAAGGGGTAGGAGAAGGTGGCGGCCACGGTGAGGTTGGGCTGGCCCTGGCAGCTGACCAGGAAGGAGACGGCGCCGCGGTACCCGCCGCACGTGGCGAAGGCGAAGATGGAGAAGAACTGGGGGAGGGAGGGGGACAACCCCGAGTTGCACCCCAAAAACCCCAAATTTAACCCCCAAAACCCCAAATTGCACCCCAAAAACCCCAAATTTAACCCCCAAAACCCCGAATTGGACCCCAAAAACCCACAAATGTAACCCCAAAACCCACAAATTCAACCCCAAAACCCCGAATTGGACCCCAAAACCCCAGAAATGTAACCCCAAAACCCTAAATTGTACCCAAAACCCACAAATTTAACCCCAAACCCCCCGAATTGCACCCCAAAAACTCACAAATGTAACCCCAAAACCCCGAAATGTACCCTAAAAAACCCAAATTTAACCAGAAAACCCCAAATTGTAACCCAAAACCCCATAAATGTAACCCCAAAACACCAAAATTGTACCCCCAAAACCATAAATTTAACCAGAAAACCCCGAATTTCACCCCAAAAACCCAGAAATGTAACCCCAAAACCCCGAATTGCACCCCAAAAACCACAAATTTAACCCCAAAACCCCAAATTGGACCCCAAAACCCACAAATTTAACCCCAAAACCCCCGAATTGCACCCAAAAAACACAAATTTAACCCCAAAACACCAAAATTGTACCTCCAAAACCACAAATTTAACCCCAAAACCCCGAATTGGACCCAAAACCCCAGAAATGTAGCCCCAAAACCCCGAATTGCACCCCCAAAAAACCATAAATTTAACCCCAAACCCCCAAATTTCACCCCAAAACCCCACAAATTCAACCCCAAAACCCCGAATTGGACCCCAAAAACCCACAAATTTAACCCCAAAACCCCGAATTGGACCCCAAAAACCCACAAATTTAACCCCAAAACCCCGAATTGGACCCCAAAACCCACAAATTTAACCCCAAAACCCCGAATTGGACCCCAAAACCCACAAATTTAACCCCAAAACCCCGAATTGGACCCCAAAAACCCACAAATTTAACCCCAAAACCCCGAATTGCACCCCAAAAACCCACAAATTTAACCCCAAAACCCCGAATTGGACCCCAAAAACCCACAAATTTAACCCCAAAACCCCGAATTGCACCCCAAAAACCCACAAATTTAACCCCAAAACCCCGAATTGGACCCCAAAAACCCACAAATTTAACCCCAAAACCCCAAATTGGACCCCAAAACCCACAAATTTAACCCCAAAACCCCGAATTGGACCCCAAAAACCCACAAATGTAACCCCAAAACCCCGAATTGGACCCCAAAAACCCACAAATTTAACCCCAAAACCCCGAATTGGACCCCAAAAACTCACAAATTTAACCCCAAAACCCCGAATTGCACCCCAAAAACCCCAAATGTAACCCCAAAACCCCGAATTGGACCCCAAAACCCACAAATTTAACCCCAAAACCCCCGAATTGCACCCCAAAAACTCACAAATTTAACCCCAAAACCCCGAATTGGACCCCAAAACCCACAAATTTAACCCCAAAACCCCGAATTGCACCCCAAAAACCCACAAATGTAACCCCAAAACCCCGAATTGCACCCAAAAACCCCAAATTTAACCCCCAAAACCCCGAATTGCACCCCAAAAACCCACAAATTTAACCCCAAAACCCCGAATTGGACCCCAAAAACCACAAATTTAACCCCAAAACCCCCGAATTGCACCCCAAAAACTCACAAATTTAACCCCAAAACCCCAAATTGGACCCCAAAACCCACAAATTTAACCCCAAAACCCCGAATTGGACCCCAAAACCCACAAATTTAACCCCAAAACCCCGAATTGGACCCAAAACCCCAGAAATGTAGCCCCAAAACCCCGAATTGCACCCCCAAAAAAACATAAATTTAACCCCAAACCCCCAAATTTCACCCCAAAAACCCACAAATTCAACCCCAAAACCCCGAATTGGACCCCAAAACCCCAGAAATGTAACCCCAAAACCCTAAATTGTACCCAAAAACCACAAATTTAACCCCAACCCCCCCAAATTGTATCCAAAAAACACAAATTTAACCCCAAAACACCAAAATTGTACCCCCAAAACCACAAATTTAACCCCAAAATCCCGAATTTCACCCCCAAAAATACAAATTTAACCCCCAAAACCCCGAACTGCCCCCAAAAAACCCAGAAATTTAACCCCAAAACCCCAAATTGCACCCCAAAAACCACAAATTTAACCCCAAAACCCCAAATTGCACCTCAAAACCCACAAATTTCACCCAACCCCCCCCAAATTCACCGCAAAAACCACAAATTTCACCCCAAAACCCCAAATTTCACCCCCAAAAATCCCAAATTTCACCAAAAATCTCCAAATTTCACCCCCAAAACCACAAATTTCACCCCCAAACCCCCAAATTTAACCCAAAACCCCCAAATTTCACCCCCAAAAACCCAAATTTCACCCCCCCAAATCTCACCCCCAAAAAACCAATTTTCACTCAACCCCCCAAATTTCATCCCAACCCCCCCAAACTTAACCAAACCCACCAAATTTAACCCCAACCCCCCAAATTTCACCCCAAAAAAGCACAAATTTCACCCCAAAACCCCCAAATTTAACCCCAAAAATCACAAATTTCACCCCCAAACCCCCAAATTTCACCCAGAAAAGCAGAAATTTCACCCCAACCCCCCAAATTTCTCCCCAAATTCCCGTTTTTATTGAAAAAAAATTGATTTTCCCCCCAAATTTTCCTTTTTTTTGGCCTTTTTCAGCTGGGAACTGGGAAGGTTTCAGCTCCCAGTCGCCCCCAGTCCCTCCCAATTACCCCAGTTGCCCTCCCCAGTCCCCCCCCCCAGTGACTCCCAGATCCCCTCCAGTCCTTCCCAGTCCCTCCCAGTCCCCCCCGGCCCCATTTCCCTCCCATTTCCCCCATTCCCACTCCCAGTACCTCCCAGTTCCCCCAGTAGACCCCCAGTTCCCTCCCAGTACCTCCCAGTTCCCCCAGTAGACCCCCATTCCCACTCCCAGTACCTCCCAGTTCCCCCAGTAGACCCCCAGTTCCCTCCCAGTACCTCCCAGTTCCCCCAGTAGACCCCCATTCCCACTCCCAGTACCTCCCAGTTCCCCCAGTAGACCCCCAGTTCCCTCCCAGTACCTCCCAGTTCCCCCAGTAGACCCCCATTCCCACTCCCAGTACCTCCCAGTTCCCCCAGTTCCCTCCCAGTTCCCTCCCAGTACCTCCCAGTTCCCCCAGTCCCACTCCCAGGACCTCTCAGCGCCCCCCCCTTCCCTCCCAGTCCCCCCCAGTCCCTCCCAGCGCCCCCCCAGCGTCCCTCCCAGTGCTCCCAGTGCTCCCAGTGCCACGCACCCACTGGAGGCCCCGCAGGAGCCCCAGCGGCTCCTTGGCCGGGCCCAGGTCCAGCCGCAGCCCCGACATCGCCGCCACCCGGAAGGGACGTCGCACCCGGAAGTGACGTCACAGACCACGCAGGCGCCAGGAAGCGACGGGGCCCCGGCTCCTCCCCCAGCCTCATTTGCATAGCCCCGCCCACATAACGGCCTCATTTGCATGTCAAGAGCCTTTATTCGCCGTGACGAAGCGTCTCATTTACATATCGAACCCTGACAGGACCTTCCCAACCCCCCCAGACCCTGCCAGGACCTTCCCATCCCCCCCAGACCCTGCCAGGACCTTCCCAACCCCCCACACCCTGCCAGGACCTTCCCAACCCCCCACACCCTGCCAGGACCTTCCCAACCCCCCCACACCCTGCCAGGACCTTCCCAACCCCTCCCCCCCCAGACCCTGCCAGGACCTTCCCAACCCCCCACACCCTGACAGGACCTTCCCAACCCCCCCACACCCTGCCAGGACCTTCCCAACCCCCCAGACCCTGCCAGGACCTTCCCAACCCCTCCCCCCCCAGACCCTGCCAGGACCTTCCCAACCCCCCCCCCAGATCCTTCCAGGACCTTCTCAAGCCCCTCCAGACCCTGCCAGGACCTTCCCAACCCCCCCCCCAGATCCTTCCAGGACCTTCTCAAGCCCCTCCAGACCCTGCCAGGACCTTCCCAACCCCCCCAGACCCTCCCAGGACCTTCCCAACCCCCCCAGCACCCCCACCCCCCCCTAGAAGTCCCAGACGTTGAGGGCGCCGCGGACGCGGCCGAAGCCCACGAAGCGGCGCCGCGCGGCCCGTCCCCCCGCCCCCACCACCTCCACCTCCACCCCCTCCCCCCCCGGCCCGTCACGGCACCTGCCGGGGCCACCAGTCCCCCGGTCACCGGCCCCACGGCCACCGGCCCCACAGCTACAAGCCCCATGGCCACCAGCCCCACGGCCACCAGCCCCATGGCCACCATCTCCATGGCCACCAGCCCCATGGCTACCAGCCCAATGGCCACCAGCCCCATGGCCACCAGCCCCATGGCCACCAGCCCCACGGTCACCATCTCCATGGCCACCAGCCCAATGGCCACCAGCCCCATGGCCACCAGCCCTACAAGCCCCATGGCCACCATCTCCATGGCCACCATCTCCATGGCTACCAGCCCAATGGCCACCAGCCCCATGGCCACCAGCCCTACAAGCCCCATGGCCACCATCTCCATGGCCACCATCTCCATGGCCACCATCTCCATGGCCACCAGCCCCACGGCCACCAGCCCCATGGCCACCATCTCCATGGCTACCAGCCCAATGGCCACCAGCCCCATGGCCACCAGCCCTACAAGCCCCATGGCCACCAGCCCCACGGCCACCGGCCCCACAGCTACAAGCCCCATGGCCACCAGCCCTACAAGCCCCATGGCCACCATCTCCATGGCCACCATCTCCATGGCCACCATCTCCATGGCTACCAGCCCAATGGCCACCAGCCCCATGGCCACCAGCCCTACAAGCCCCATGGCCACCATCTCCACGGTCACCATCTCCATGGCCACCAGCCTCATGGCCACCATCTCCATGACTACAAACCCCACGGCCACCATCCCCATGGCTACCGGCCCCATGGCCACCTCCCCTACATATACAAGCCCCATGGCCACCATCTCCATGGCTACCGGCCCCATGGCTACCAGTCTCATGATGGCCATCCCCATGGCCACCGTCTCCATGGCTACCAGCCCCATGGTTACCATCTCCATGGCCACCATCCCCATGGCTACCAACCCCAT
Source organism: Gallinula chloropus (assembly GCF_964237585.1). Taxonomy (NCBI): domain Eukaryota; kingdom Metazoa; phylum Chordata; class Aves; order Gruiformes; family Rallidae; genus Gallinula; species Gallinula chloropus. The sequence goes on from NW_028168438.1 coordinate 14,882, forward strand.
GGCCGCCAGCCCCACATCTACAAGCCCCATGGCCACCAGCCTCATGATAACCATCCCCATGGCCACCATCTCCATGGCCACCATCCCCACCTCTACAAGCCCCGTGGCCACCAGCCCCGTGACCACCATCCCCATGGCCACCATCCCCATGGCTACCAGTCTCATGATGGCCATCTCCATGGCCACCATCCCCATGGTTACCATCCCCATGGCCACCATCCCCATGGCCACCAGCCCCATGGCCACCAGCCCCACATCTACAAGCCCTGCGGCCACCAGCCCCACGATGACCATCCCCATGGCCACCATCCCCATGGCCACCATCCCCATGGCCACCAGCCCCACATCTACAAGCCCTGTGGCCACCAGCCCCATGATGACCATCCCCATGGCCACCATCCCCATGGCCACCATCCCCATGGCCACCAGCCCCATGGCCACCAGCCCCACATCTACAAGCCCTGTGGCCACCAGCCCCATGATGACCATCCCCATGGGCACCAGCCCCATGGCCACCATCCCCATGGCCACCATCCTCACCTCTACAAGCCCCATGGCCACCATGACCACCATCCCCATGGCCACCATCCCCGTGGCCACCACCCCCATGACCACCATCCCCACCTCTACAAGCCCTGTGGCCACCAGCCCCACGATGACCATCCCCATGGGCACCAGCCCCATGGCCACCATCCCCGTGGCCACCAGCCCCACACCTACAAGCCCCATGGCCACCATCCCCATGGCCACCATCCCCACATCTACAAGCCCCATGGCCACCATCCCCATGGGCACCAGCCCCATGGCCACCATCCTCACCTCTACAAGCCCCATGGCCACCATGACCACCATCCCCATGGCCACCAGCCCTACAAGCCCCATGGCCACCATCCTCATGACAACCATCCCCATGGCAACCATCCCCGTGGCCACCATCCCCGTGGCCACCACCCCCATGGCCACCACCCCCATGGCCACCAGCCCCGTGGCCACCCGCGCCGTGGCCACCCTGCCCCTCCCACGCCATCTCCACCGCCTTCTTGCCCAGCCCGAGCCGGGGGCTGCCCCTCTCCAGCGCGGCCAGCAGGACGCAGACCTTGCAGAGCGCCTGGCTGGCCCCGTAGCCGCACCGGCCGCAGGTCCCCAGGCCCCTGGCGGCCACCTGGGCGCCCACGCTCAGCCTCCTGCCCGAGTGGCCCAGGGCGGCCACCGCGCTGGCCCTGGCGGCCTCCAGGTCCTTGAGCAGGTCGCGCGCGTGGCCGCGGTAGGCGCGGGGCGCGTAGACGCACTCGGTGCTGACGTAGTCCAGCCCGCGGTAGTGGGCGTAGAGGACGATCTCCTTCTCGTAGGCGTGGCGCAGCGGCTTCCAGCGCGGCACCGCGCCCACCGCGGGCGCCCGGGGGGCTGCGGGGCGCCGGCGGGTGGGAGGGCTCTTGGAGAGGGGTGGGGGGTTCTTCGGGGGCTTCGTGAAGCTCCTGGGGGTCCCCTGGGGGTTCCTGGGGGTCTCCATGGGGTTCTTGGGGGTCTCCAGGGTGTTCTTGGGGGTCCCCATGGAGTCCTTGGGGGTCTCCATGGGGTCCTTAGGGGTCTCCATGGGGTCCTTAGGGGTCTCCATGGGGTTCTTGGGGGTCTCCAGGGTGTTCTTGGGGGTCCCCATGGAGTCCTTGGGGATCTCCATGGGGTCCCTGGGGGTCTCCAGGGGGTTCTTGGGGGTCTCCATGGAGGTTGTGGGGGTCTCCGGAGGGTTCTTAGCGGTCTCCATGGAGTCCTTGGGGGTCTCCATGGGGTTCTTGGGGGTCTCCAGGGGGTCCCTGGGGGTCTCCAGGAGGTTCTTGGAGGTCACGGAGCCCACAGGAACCTTCGTGGAGCTCCTGGGGGTCTCCATGGAGGTTGTGGGGGTCTCCATGGGGTCCCCAGGGGTCTCCAGGGGGTCCCCAGGGGTCCCCATGGAGTCCTTGGGGGTCTCCATGGGGTCCCCGGGGGTCTCCAGAGGGTCCCCAGGTGTCTCCATGGGGTTCTTGGGGGTCTCCAGGGGGTCCTTGGGGGTCTCCATGGTGTTCTTGGGGGTCTCCAGGGGGTCCCTGGGTGTCTCCATGGGGTCCCTGGGTGTCTCCAGGGGGTCCCTGGGTGTCTCCATGGGGTCCCCGGGGGTCTCCAGGGGGTCTCCGGGGGTCCCCGGGGCGGCCGCGCGCCGCAGCCGCGCCACGTCCCCGCGCAGGAAGTTCATCAGGACGGTCTCGGCGATGTCATCGGCGTTGTGACCTGGGGGAGGGGCCGGGGCGGGGGGGGTCAGAGCTCCCCAGTGCTCCCAGTGCCTCCCAGTTCCCACCTGTCAGCTCCCAGCGCCCTTCCAGTGCCATTCCAATCCCTCCCAGTGCCTCCCAGTCCCCTCCCACCCCCTCTCAGTCCCTTCCTATCCCTTCCCAGTCCCTCCCCACCCCATCCAAGTGCCTCCCAGTCCCTCCCAGCGCCTCCCAGTCCCTTCCCATCCCCTCCCAGTGTCCCCCAAGCCCCTCCCAGTCCCTTCCCAGTGCCTCCCAATCCCTTCCCATCACCCCCCAGTCCCTCCCAGCGCCCCCCACTCCCTGCCATTCCCCTCCCAGTCCCTCCCATTCCGCTCCCATCCCCTTCCCATTCTCCTCCCATTCCCTCCCAGCGCCTCCCAGTCCCTCCCCATCCCTCCCAGCGCCCCCCACTCCCTCCCATTCCCCTCCCAGCGCCCCCCACTCCCTGCCATTCCCCTCCCAGTCCCTCCCATTCCCTTCCCATTCTCCTCCCAGTCCCTCCCAGCGCCTCCCAGTCCCTCCCATTCCCCTCCCAGTCCCTCCCCATCCCTCCCAGCGCCCCCCACTCCCTCCCATTCCCCTCCCAGTCCCTTCCCATCCCCTCCCAGTCCATCCCAGTGCCCCCCAGTCCCCTCCCACCCCCTCCCCGTCCCTTCCCATTCCCCTCCCACCCCCTCCCAGCGCCCCCCATTCCCTCCCATCGCCCTCCCCACCCCCTCCCCAGCGCCCCTCACCAGTCGCAATCCAGTCCACCCCCATGGCCCTGGCTCCGGCCTCCAGCGCCCTCCTCCTGAGCACCCCGCAGTAGGTGCAGCGGCTGGCGGCCCCCAGCCCCTGGCCCAGCTCGTCCACGCTCCAGCCGAAGGCGTCGCGGTGGGAGAGGAGGAGGAGGGGCAGGTCCCCCCTGCCCTTCCTCACGGCCCCCAGCGAGGCCTCGCGGTAGCCGGCGATGCCCTCGTCCACCGCCAGCAGCGCGGCCCGCAGCCCGTAGCCGTGGCGCCGCTCCAGGCGCCGCAGCAGGTGCGCCAGGACGGCCGAGTCCTTCCCCCCCGAGACGGCCACGGCCACCGACTGCCCGGGCCGGGGGGAGGGGCGGGGGGAGGGGGCGAGGTCGGAGGCGATGAGGCGGTGGGCTTCGTCCTCGAAGGCGCCCAGGAAGCAGCGGCGGCACAGGGGGTCGCCGGTGCGGGGGCGGCGGAGGGAGGCGGGGGACGGGCAGAGGAGGCAGCGGGGAGGCGGCATGGCTGGGGGGGGAAGGGGGGAGAGAGGGGTCAGTGCAACCACCCCCCCCCAGTAGGGGAGGAATGGTTCAGCCCAATCCTCAGCACCTTTAGAGGATGGATCATCCCCCCCCCCAGGGAGGAATGGTTCAGCCCAACCCTCAACGCCTTTAGAGGATGGATCATCCCCCCCCTCCTTCAGGGAGGAATGGATCCTTCCAACTCCCCCCTCAACGGACCATTCTGACCCCCCCACCCTCTGTGGAGAAATGGTTTGTCCCAGCCCCCCCCCCCCAGGGAAGAATGGTTCAGCCCAACCCTCAACACACATCCCCCTTAAAGGATGGATCATCCCCCCCCCCAGGGAGGAATGGATCCTTCCAACTCCCCCTCAATGGACCATTCTGACCCCCCCACCCCCTGTGGAGAAATGGTTTGTCCCAGCCCCCCCCCCCCCCAGGGAGGAATGGTTCAGGCCAACCCCTCAACACACATCCCCCTTAAAGGATGGATCATCCCCCCCCCCAGGGAGGAATGGATCCTTCCAACTCCCCCTCAATGGACCATTCCAATCCTCCCCACCCTCTGTGGAGAAATGGTTTGTCCCAGCCCCCCCCCCCAGGGAAGAATGGTTCAGCCCAACCCTCAACACACATCCCCCTTAAAGGATGGATCATCCCCCCCCTCCTCCAGGGAAGGAATGGATCCTTCCAACTCCCCCTCAATGGACCATTCTGACCCCCCCACCCCCTGTAGAGAAATGGTTTGTCCCAGCCCCCCCCCCCCCCCCAGGGAGGAATGGTTCAGGCCAACCCCTCAACACACCCCCCCTTAAAGGATGGATCATCCCCCCCCCCCAGGGAGGAATGGATCCTTCCAACTCCCCCTCAACGGACCATTCTGACCCCCCCACCCCCTGTGGAGAAATGGTTTGTCCCAGCCCCCCCCCCCAGGGAGGAATGGTTCAGCCCAACCCTCAACACCCACCCCTTTAGAGGATGGATCATCCCCCCCCTCGGGGAAGGAATGGATCCTTCCAACTCCCCCCTCAACGGGACCATTCTGACCCCCCCACCCCCTGTAGAGAAATGGTTTGTCCCAGCCCCCCCCCCCCCCCCCCAGGGAGGAATGGTTCAGGCCAACCCCTCAACACACCCCCCCTTAAAGGATGGATCATCCCCCCCCCCAGGGAGGAATGGATCCTTCCAACTCCCCCTCAATGGACCATTCCAATCCTCCCCACCCTCTGTGGAGAAATGGTTTGTCCCAGCCCCCCCCCAGGAGGAATGGATCCATCCAACACCCAACCCCCCCGCCCCAAATGGACCATTCTGATCCCCCACCCCCCCCGTGGAGGAATGGTTTGTCCCAGGCCCCCCCCCCCCCGGGAAGAATGGATCCTTCCAACCCCCCTGCCCCCCCAAGCCCAGAAGTGGATCATCCCCCCCTCCCAGGGAGGAATGGATCCTTCCAACCCCCCCCATACCCCCTAAATGGACAACCCCGATCCCCCCCCCGGGTAGAAATGGTTCATCCCACCCCCCCCGGGGACGAATGGATCCTCCCAACCCCCCCCAACCCCCCCCAATGGGACCATCCCGACCTCCTCCCGCCCCAAAATCCCTACGGATGGACCCTCCCTACTCTGAACAACCCCCCCCGGGGCAAGAATGGACCCGCCCACCCCCCCCCGGGGAGGGAATGGACCCTTCCAACCCCCCGAACCCGCCCCAATGGACCCTTCCCCCCCCCCCAACCCCCACCAATGGTGCCTCCCAACGACCCCACCCCCCCCCCGGGGAGAAACGGACCCTCCGCCGCCCCAACCCCCTCCCCCGGACACTCCCACCCCCCCCAAAACCCCCCCAAAACCCCCCTTGGACTCTCCCAACCCCCCCAAAACCCCCCGGACACTCCCACCCCCCCCAAAACCCCCCCAAAACCCCCCCTTGGACTCTCCCTTCCCCCAAACCCCCCCAAAACCCCCCCCGGACACTCCCAACCCCCCCAACCCCCCCCCCCGGACTCTCCCAACCCCCCCAAACCCCCCCGGGCACTCCCACCCCCCCGAAAACCCCCCCAAACCCCCCCCGGACACTCCCACCCCCCCCAAACCCCCCCCCAAAACCCCCCTTGGACTCTCCCAACCCCCCCAAAACCCCCCCGGACACTCCCACCCCCCCCAAAACCCCCCCAAAACCCCCCCTTGGACTCTCCCTTCCCCCCAAACCCCCCCAAAACCCCCCCCGGACACTCCCAACCCCCCCAACCCCCCCCCCCGGACTCTCCCAACCCCCCCCAAACCCCCCCGGGCACTCCCACCCCCCCGAAAACCCCCCCCAAACCCCCCCCGGACACTCCCACCCCCCCAAACCCCCCCCCAAAACCCCCCTTGGACTCTCCCAACCCCCCCAAAACCCCCCCGGACACTCCCACCCCCCCCAAAACCCCCCCAAAACCCCCCCTTGGACTCTCCCTTCCCCCCAAACCCCCCAAAACCCCCCCCCGGACACTCCCAACCCCCCCAACCCCCCCCCGGACTCTCCCAACCCCCCCAAACCCCCCCGGGCACTCCCACCCCCCCGAAAACCCCCCCAAACCCCCCCCGGACACTCCCAACCTCCACAAACCCCCCCCGGACACTCCCAACCCCCCCCAAACCCCCCCAAACCCCCCCCTTGGACTCTCCCTTCCCCCCAAACCCCCCCCGGACACTCCCAACCCCCCCAAACCCCCCCTTGGACTCTCCCTCCCCCCCCTCCCGTTACCCGGAAATGGTTCCTCCCGCCGCCAGCTCCACGCCGCCGCGGCCTCACGGCGCGGCCACGCCCCCCTCTCCCCAACCAGCCAATCAGCGCCCGGCACCCCAAAGCCCCGCCCCGCCGGCTACGCAGCGCCCAACTGCGCATGCGCGGAGGGGCCGCGCCGCTCATTAACCCCCCCGCGGGGTAATTAGAGGGGTCCCTGGGGGGTAATTAACCCCCCCAGCGGTAATTAACCCCCCCCAGCGGGTAATGAAGCCCCAGCGCGGGGTAATTAACCCCATTGGGGCTTAATGAGGGCGTGGGGAGGGGGGGAAGGCGGGAGGGGGCGTGGCCAGAGGGGGCGGGGCCTGAAGGGGCGTGGTCATGGGGCCAAAAGGGGCGGGGCTTAGAGGGGGCGGGGCTTAAGGGCAGCGGACCAATAGGGTGCGGCCTGAGGGGGGTGTGGGTTCAGGGGGTGGGGCCTGGTGGGGTGGGAGGGGCGAGGAAGGGGAAGGGGGCGGGGCTTGGGGGGTCACGTGTGTGGCGGTGGGCGGGGCTCCCCCCTAAGCCCCGCCCCCTCCGCCCCACCCACCCCTCCCCCACCCCGTTGGGTGTCGCCATGGGCCCCGGGCTCATCCCGCTGCTGCTGCTGCTGCTGCTGGGTGAGAGGAGACCCCCCCCCCTCCCCTCCCCACCTTCCCCTCCCCCCACCGCCCCTCCCCCCACCCTGCAGGAACCCCCCCCCTCCCCCATCCCCCATCCCCCATCCGCCCCTCCCCCCACCCCCTCCCCCCAAACCCCCTCCGGGAAAAAGGGGAAGTGTCGGGGGTGGGGGATGGGCGGCTGCCCCTCGCCCCTCCCCCCCCCCCAGCATCTTCCCCCCCTCCCCCCACCCCCCTCCTCATTAATTACCCGCTCACTAATTAACCCCTCCCCCCCCTCCAGGAGTCGCCGCTGCCGAGACAGGTGAGGCCCCTCCCCCCACCCAGCCAAGGGGGGGGGGGGGAGGGTGGGGGTGGGGTGGTGGTCACGTGACTGGGGTG
>NW_028168437.1:0-87500 GCF_964237585.1 Gallinula chloropus
AGGAGGAGGAGGAATACCGAGGAGGAATACCGAGGAGGAGGAGGAATACCGAGGAGGAGGAGGAATACCGACGAGGAATACCGAGGAGGAGGAGGAATACCGAGGAGGAGGAGGAGGAGGAGGAGGAATACCGAGGAGGAGGAGGAATACCGAGGAGGAGGAGGAGGAGGAGGAGGAATACCGAGGAGGAGGAGGAATACCGAGGAGGAGGAGGAGGAGGAGGAGGAATACCGAGGAGGAGGAGGAATACCGAGGAGGAGGAGGAGGAGGAATACCGAGGAGGAGGAGGAATACCGAGGAGGAGGAGGAGGAGGAATACCGAGGAGGAGGAGGAATACCGAGGAGGAGGAGGAGGAGGAGGAGGAGGAGGAATACCGAGGAGGAGGAGGAATACTGTGGAAGAGGAGGAGGAGGAATACCGAGGAGGAGGAGGAATACCGAGGAGGAGGAGGAGGAGGAGGAGGAATACCGAGGAGGAGGAGGAATACCGAGGAGGAGGAGGAGGAGGAAGAGAAATACCGAGGAGGAATACCGAGGAGGAATACCGAGGAGGAGGAGGAATACCAAGGAGGAATACCGAGGAGGAGGAGGAATACCGAGGAGGAGGAGGAATACCGAGGAGGAATACCAAGGAGGAGGAGGAATACCGAGGTGGAGGAGGAGGAGGAAGAGGAATACCGAGGAGGAATACCGAGGAGGAGGAGGAATACCGAGGAGGAGGAGGAGGAATACCGAGGAGGAATACCGAGGAGGAGGAGGAATACTGAGGAGGAGGAGGAGGAATACCGAGGAGGAATACCGAGGAGGAATACCGAGGAGGAGGAGGAGGAGGAGGAATACCGAGGAGGAGGAGGAGGAGGAGGAGGAATACCGAGGAGGAATACTGAGGAGGAATACCGAGGAGGGATACCGAGTAGGAGGAGGAATACCGAGGAGGAATACCGAGGAGGAGGAGGAGGAGGAATACCGAGGAGGAATACCGAGGAGGAGGAGGAATACCGAGGAGGAGGAGGAGGAATACCGAGGTGGAATACCGAGGACGAGGAGAAATACCGAGGAGGAGGAGGAGGAATACCGAGGAGAAATACCGAGGAGGAGGAGGAATACCGGGGAGGAGGAGGAGGAATACCGAGGAGGAATACCGAGGAGGAGGAGGAATACCGAGGAGGAATACCGAGGAGGAGGTGGAGGAATACCGAGGAGGAATACCGAGGAGGAGGAGGAATACCGAGGACGAGGAGGAGGAATACCGAGGAGGAATACCGAGGTGAAATACCGAGGAGGAGGACGAGGAGGAATACCGAGGAGGAATACCGAGGAGGAGGAGGAATACCGAGGAGGAGGAGGAGGAGGAGGAATACCGAGGAGGAGGAGGAATACCGAGGAGGAGGACGAGGAATACCGAAGAGGAATACCGAGGAGGAGGAGGAATACAGAGGAGGAGGAGGAATACCGAGGAGGAGGAGGAGGAATACCGAGGAGGAATACCGAGGAGGAGGAGGAATACCGAGGAGGAGGAGGAGGAATACCGAGGAGGAATACAGAGGAGGAATACCGAGGAGGAGGAGGAGGAGGAAAACCGAGGAGGAATACCGAGGAGGAATACCGAGGAGGAATACCGAGGAGGAGGAGGAGGAGGAATACCGAGGAGGAATACCGAGGAGGAATACCGAGGAGGAGGAGGAGGAGGAATACCGAGGAGGAGGAGGAGGAATACCGAGGAGGAATACCGAGGAGGAGGAGGAATACCGAGGAGGATGAGGAGGAATACCGAGGAGGAATACCGAGGAAGAGGAGGAATACCGAGGAGGAGGAGGAGGAATACCGAGGAGGAATACCGAGGAGGAGGAGGAATACCGAGGCGGAGGAGGAGGAATACCGAGGAGGAATACCGAGGAGGAGGACAAATACCGAGGAGGAGGAGGAATACCGAGGAGGAGGAGGAATACCGAGGAGGAATACCGAGGAGGAGGAGGAATACCGAGGAGGAGGAGGTGGAGTACCGAGCAGGAATACCAAGGAGGAATGCCGAGGAGGAATACCAAGGAGGAGGAGGAGGAGGAATACCGAGGAGGAATACCGAGGAGGAGGAGGAATACCGAGGAGGAGGAGGAGGAGGAGGAATACCGAGGAGGAGGAGGAGGAGGCGGAATACCGAGGAGGAATACCGAGGAGGAGGAGGAGGAATACAGAGGAGGAATACAGAGGAGGAGGAGGAATACCGAGGAGGAGGAGAAGGAATACCGAGGAGGAATACGAGGTGGAGGAGGAATAACGAGGAGGAGGAGGAGGAATACCGAGGAGGAATACCGAGGAGGAGGAGGAGGAGGAGGAATACCGAGGAGGAATACCGAGGAGGAGAAGGAGGAGGAATACTGAGGAGGAGGAGGAGGAGGAGGAATACCGAAGAGGAGGAGGAGGAGGAGGAATACCGAGGAGGAATACCGAGGAGGAATACTGAGGAGGAGGAGGAAACCCGAGGAGGAATACCGAGGAGGAGGAGGAGGAGGAATACCGAGGAGGAATACCGAGGAGGAGAAGGAGGAGGAATACTGAGGAGGAGGAGGAGGAGGAGGAATACCGAGGAGGAGGAGGAGGAGGAGGAATACCGAGGAGGAATACCGAGGAGGAATACTGAGGAGGAGGAGGAAACCCGAGGAGGAATACCGAGGAGGAGGAGGAGGAGGAATACCGAGGAGGAATAGCGAGGAGGAGGAGGAATACCGAGGAGGAGGAGGAGGAATACCGAGGAGGAATACCGAGGAGGAGGAGGAATACCGAGGAGGAGGAGGAATACCGTGGAGGAATACCGAGGAGGAGAAGAAATACCTAGAAGGAGGAGGAATACCGAGGAGGAATACCGAGGAGGAGGAGGAATACCGAGGAGGAGGAGGAGGAGGAGGAGGAGGAGGAATATCGAGGAGGAGGAGGAATACCGAGGAGGAGGAGGAATACCGAGGAGGAGGAGGAATACCGAGGAGGAATACAGAGGAGGAGGAGTAGGAATACCGAGGAGGAGGAGGAGGAGGAATACCGAGGAGGAGGAGGAATACCGAGGAGGAGGAGGAGGAGGAATACCGAGGAGGAGGAGGAGGAGGAAGAGGAATACCGAGGAGGAGGAGGAATACTGAGGAGGAGGAGGAATACCGAGGAGGAGGAGGAGGAATACCGAGGAGGAGGAGGAATACCGAGGAGGAGGAGGAGGAGGAGGAAGAATACCGAGGAGGAGGAGGAGGAGGAGGAGGAATACCGAGGAGGAGGAGGAATACCGAGGAGGAATACCGAGGAGGAGGAGGAATACCGAGGAGGAGGAGGAATACCGAGGAGGAATACCGAGGAGGAGGAGGAATACCGAGGAGGAAGAGGAATACCGAGGAGGAATACCGAGGAGGAGGAGGAATGCCGAGGAGGAGGAGGAATACCGAGGAGGAATACCGAGGAGGAGGAGGAATACCGAGGAGGAGGAGGTATACCGAGGAGGAATACCGAGGAGGAGGAGGAATACCGAGGAGGAGGAGAAATACCGAGGAGGAATAACGAGGAAGAGGAGGAATACCGAAGAGGAGGAGGAATACCGAGGAGGAATAGCGAGGAGGAGGAGGAGGAGGAGGAGGAATACCGAGGAGGAGGAATACCGAGGAGGAGGAGGAGGAGGAATACCGAGGAGGAGGAATACCGAGGAGGAGGAACACCGAGGCGGAGGAGGAGGAGTAGGAGGAGGAGGAGGAATACCGAGGAGGAGGAGGAATACCGAGGAGGAGGCGGAGGAGGAGGAGGAGGAATACCGAGGAGGAGGAGGAATACTGAGGAGGAGGAGGAGGAGGAGGAGGAGGAATACCGAGTAGGAGGAGGAATTCCGAGGAGGAGGACGAGGTGGAGGAGGAATACCGAGGAGGAATACCGAGGAGGAGGAGGAGGAATACCGAGGAGGAATACCGAGGAGGAGGAGGAGGAATACTGAGGAGGAATACCGAGGAGGAATACCGAGGAGGAGGAATACCGTGGAGGAGGAATACCGAGGAGGAGGAGGAGGAATACCGAGGAGGAGGAGGAGGAGGAGGAGGAGGAGGAGGAGGAGGAATACCGAGGAGGAGGAAGAGGAGGAGGAGGAGGAGGAGGAGGAGGAGGAGGAGGAGGAGGAATAACAAGGAGGAGGAGGAGGAATACCGAGGAGGAGGAATACCGAGGAGAAGGAGGAGTAGGAATACCGAGGAGGAGGAGGAGGAGGAATACCGAGGAGGAGGAGGAGGAGGAGGAGGAGGAGGAGGAGGTGGAATACCGAGGAGGAGGAGGAGGAATACCGAGGAGAATGAATACCGAGGAGGATGAGGAATACCGAGGAGGAGGAGGAATACCGAGGAGAAGGAGGAGGAGGAGGAATACCGAGGAGGAGGAGGAGGAGGAATACCGAGGAGGAGGAGGAGGAGGAGGAGGAATACCGAGGAGGAGGAGGAGGAATACCGAGGAGGAGGAGGTGGAGGAGGAGTAGGAATACCGAGGAGGAGGAGGAGGAGCAGGAGGAGGAATACCGAGGAGGAGGAGGAGGAGGAATACCGAGGAGGAGGAGGAGGAGGAATACCGAGGAGAAGGAGGAGGAATACCGATAGGGGAATACCGAGGAGGAGGAGGAATACCGAGGAGGAGGAGGAATACCGAGGAGGAGGAGGAGGAATACCGAGGAGGAATACCGAGGAGGAGGAGGAATACCGAGGAGGAGGAGGAGGAGGAATACCGAGGAGGAATACAAAGGAGGAGGAGGAATACCGAGGAGGAGGAGGAGGAGGAATACCGAGGAGGAGGAGGAGGAGGAATACCGAGCAGAAGGAGGAGGAGGAATACCGAGGAGGAGGAGGAGGAGGAATACCGAGGAGGAGGAGGAAGAACACCGAGGAGGAGGAGCAGGAGGAATACCGAGGAGGAATACCGAGGAGGAGGAGGAGGAATATCGAGGAGGAATACCGAGGAGGAATACCGAAAAGGAATACCGAGGAGGAGGAGGAGGAGGAATACCGAGGAGGAATATCGAGGAGGAGGAGGAGGAGGAATACCGAGGAGGAGGAGGAGGAATACCGAGGAGGAGGAGGAATACCGAGGAGGAGGAGGAGGAGGAGGAATACCGAGGAGGAGGAGGAGGAGGAGGAGGAGGAGGAATACCGAGGAGGAGGAGGAGGAGGAGGACGAATACCGAGGAGGAGGAGGAGGAGGAGGACGAATAACAAGGAGGAGGAGGAGGAATACCGAGGAGGAGGAATACCGAGGAGGAGGAGGAGTAGGAATACCGAGGAGGAGGAGGAGGAGGAATACCGAGGAGGAGGAGGAGGAGGAGAAGGAATACCGAGGAGGAGGAGGAGGAATACCGAGGAGAATGAATACCGAGGAGGATGAGGAATACCGAGGAGGAGGAGGAATACCGAGGAGGAGGAGGAGGAGGAGGAATACCGAGGAGGAGGAGGAGGAGGAATACCGAGGAGGAGGAGGAGGAGGAGGAGGAATACCGAGGAAGAGGAGGAGGAGGAATACCGAGGAGGAGGAGGAGGAATACCGAGGAGGAGGAGGTGGAGGAGGAGTAGGAATACCGAGGAGGAGGAGGAGGAGCAGGAGGAGGAATACCGAGGAGGAGGAGGAGGAGGAATACCGAGGAGGAGGAGGAGGAATACCGATAGGGGAATACCGAGGAGGAGGAGGAATACCGAGGAGGAGGAGGAATACCGAGGAGGAGGAGGAGGAATACCGAGGAGGAATACCGAGGAGGAGTAGGAATACCGAGGAGGATGAGGAGGAGGAAGACCGAGGAGTAGGAGGAGGAATACCGATAGGGGAATACCGAGGAGGAGGAGGAATACCGAGGAGGAGGAGGAATACCGAGGAGGAGGAGGAGGAATACCGAGGAGGAATACCGAGGAGGAGGAGGAATACCGAGGAGGAGGAGGAGGAGGAATACCGAGGAGGAATACAAAGGAGGAGGAGGAATACCGAGGAGGAGGAGGAGGAGGAATACCGAGGAGGAGGAGGAGGAGGAATACCGAGCAGAAGGAGGAGGAGGAATACCGAGGAGGAGGAGGAGGAGGAATACCGAGGAGGAGGAGGAAGAACACCGAGGAGGAGGAGCAGGAGGAATACCGAGGAGGAATACCGAGGAGGAGGAGGAGGAATATCGAGGAGGAATACCGAGGAGGAATACCGAAAAGGAATACCGAGGAGGAGGAGGAGGAGGAATACCGAGGAGGAATACCGAGGAGGAGGAGGAGGAGGAATACCGAGGAGGAGGAGGAGGAGGAGGAATACCGAGGAGGAGGAGGAATACCGAGGAGGAGGAGTAGGAGGAGGAATACCGAGGAGGAGGAGGAGGAGGAGGATGAGGAGGAATACCGAGGAGGAGGAGGACGAATACCGAGGAGGAGGAGGAGGAGGAGGAGGAGGAGGAGGAATACCGAGGAGGAAGAGGAGGAGGAGGACGAATACCGAGGAGGAGGAGGAGGATGAGGAGGAGGAGGAAGAGGAGGAATACCGAGGGGGAGGAGGAGGAGGAAGAGGAGGATGAGGAGGAGGAGGAGGAGGAGGAGGAATACCGAGGAGGAGGCGGAGGAGGAATACCGAGGAGGAATACCGAGGAGGAGGAGGAATACCGAGGAGGAGGAGGAGGAATACCGAGGAGGAGGAGGAGGAGGAGGAGGAGGAATACCGAGGAGGAGGAGGAGGAGGAGGAGGAGGAGGAATACCGAGGAGGAGGAGGAGAAGGAGGAGGAATACCGAGGAGGAGGAGGAGGAGGAGGGATACCGAGGAGGAGGAATACCGAGGAGGAGGAGGAGGAATACCGAGGAGGAGGAATACCGAGGAGGAATACCGAGGAGTAGGAGGAGGAGGAGGAGGAATACCGAGGAGGAGGAGGAGGAGGAGGAATACCGAGGAGGAGGAGGAGGAGGAGGAATACCGAGGAGGAGGAATACCGAGGAGGAGGAGGAGGAATACCGAGGAGGAGGAGGAGGAATACCGAGGAGGAGGAATACCGAGGAGGAGGAGGAGGAATACCGAGGAGGAGGAGGAATACCGAGGAGGAGTAGGAGGAGGAATACCGAGGAGGAGGAGGAGGAGGAATATCGAGGAGGAGGAGGAATACCGAGGAGGAGTAGGAGGAGGAGGAGGAGGAATACCGAGGAGGAGGAGGAGGAGGAGGAGGAGGAGGAGGAGGAATACCGAGGAGGAGGAGGAGGAGGAGGAGGAGGAATACCGAGGAGGAGGAGGAGGAATACCGAGGAGGAATACCGAGGAGGAGGAGGAATACCGAGGAGGAGGAGGAGGAATACCGAGGAGGAGGAGGAGGAATACCGAGGAGGAATACCGAGGAGGAGGAGGAATACCGAGGAGGAGGAGGAGGAATACGGAGGAGGAATACCGAGGAGGAGGAGGAATACCGAGGAGGAGGAGGAATACCGAGGAGGAGGAGGAGGAATACCGAGGAGGAATACCGAGGAGGAGGAGGAATACCGAGGAGGAGGAGGAGGAATACCGAGGAGGAATACCGAGGAGGAGGAGGAGGAGGAGGAATACCGAGGAGGAATACCGAGGAGGAGGAGGAGGAGGAGGAATACCGAGGAGGAGGAGGAGGAAGAGGAATACCGAGGAGGAGGAGGAGGAGGAATACCGAGGAGGAGGAGGAGGAGGAGGAGGAGGAGGAGGAATGCCGAGGAGGAGGAGGAGGAGGAATACCGAGGAGGAGGAGGAGGAGGAATATCGAGGAGGAGGAGGAGGAATACCGAGGAGGAAAACCGTGGAGGAGGAGGAGTACCGAGGAGGAGGAGGAGGAATACCGAGGAGGAATACCGAGGAGGAGGAGGAATACCGAGGAGCAGGAAGAATACCGAGGAGGAGGAGGAGGAATACCGAGGAGGAATACCGAGGAGGAGGAGGAATACCGAGGAGGAGGACGAGGAATACCGAGGAGGAATACCGAGGAGGAATACCGAGGAGGAATACCGAGGAGGAATACCGAGGAGGAGGATGAGGAGGAATACCGAGGAGGAATACCGAGGAGGAGGAGGAATACCGAGGAGGAGGAGGAGGAATACCGAGGAGGAATACCGAGGAGGAGGAGGAATACCGAGGAGGAATACCGAGGAGGAGGAGGAGGAATACCGAGGAGGAATACCGAGGAGGAGGAGGAATACCGAGGAGGAGGAGGAGGAATACCGAGGAGGAGGAGGAATACCGAGGAGGAGGAGGAGGAATACCGAGGAGGAATACCGAGGAGGGATACCGAGGAGGAGAAGGAGGAGGAATACCGAGGAGGAATTCCGAGGAGGAGGAGGAGGAGGAATACCGAGGAGGAGGATAAGGAATACCGAGGAGGAATACCGAGGAGGAGGAGGAATACCGAGGAGGAGGAGGAGGAATACCGAGGAGGAATACAGAGGAGGAGGAGGAATACCGAGGAGGAGGAGGAATACCGGGGAGGAGGAGGAGGAATACCGAGGTGGAATACAGAGGAGGAGGAGGAATAACGAGGAGGAGGAGGAGGAATACCGAGGAGGAATACCGAGGAGGAGGAGGAATACCGAGGAGGAGGAGGAGGAATCCCGAGGAGGAGGAGGAATACCGAGGAGGAGGAGAAATACCGAGCAGGAATACAGAGGAGGAGGAGGAGGAATACCGAGGAGGAGGAGGAGCAATACCGAGGAGGAATACCGAGGAGGAGGAGGAGGAGGAAGAGGAATACCGAGGAGGAGGAGGAGGAGGAGGAATACCGAGGAGGAAGAGGAGGAAGAGGAATACCGAGGAGGAGGAGGAGGAGTACCGAGGAGGAGGAGGAATACCGAGGAGGACGAGGAGGAATACCGAGGAGGAATACCGAGGAGGAGGAGGAATACCGAGAAGGAGGAGGAGGAATACCGAGGAGGAATACCGAGGAGGAGGAGGAATACCGAGGAGGAGGAGGAGGAATACCGAGGAGGAATATTGAGGAGGAGGAGGAATACCGAGGAGGAGGAGGAGGAATACCGAGGAGGAATACCGAGGAGGAGGAGGAATACCAAGGAGGAGGAGGAGGAATACCGAGGAGGAATACCGAGGAGGAGGAGGAATACCGAGGAGGAGGAGGAGGAATACCGTGGAGGAATACCGAGGAGGAGGAGGAATACCGAGGAGCAGGAGCAATACCGAGGAGGAGGAGGAGGAATACCGAGGAGGAATACCGAGGAGGAATACCGAGGAGGAATACCGAGGAGGAGGAGGAGGAGGAATACCGAGGAGGAGGAGGAGGAGGAGGAGGAAGAATACCAAGGAGGAGAAGGAGGAGGAGGAATACCGAGGAGGAGGAGGAATACCGAGGAGGAGGAGGAGGAATACCGAGGAGGAATACCGAGGAGGAGGAGGAATACCGAGGAGGAGGAGGAGGAATACCGAGGAGGAATATCGAGGAGGAGGAGGAATACCGAGGAGGAGGAGGAGGAATACCGAGGAGGAATACCGAGAAGGAATACCGAGGAGAAGGAGGAGGAATACCGAGGAGGAGAAGGAGGAGGAGGAATACCGCGGAGGAGGAGGAATACCGAGGAGGAGGAGTAGGAATACCAAGGAGGAGGAGGAGGAATACCGAGGAGGAATACCGAGGAGGAGGAGGAGGAATACCGAGGAGGAATACCGAGGAGGAGGAGGAATACCGAGGAGGAGGAGGAGGAATACCGAGGAGGAATACCGAGGAGGAATACCGAGGAGGAGGAGGACGAGGAATACCGAGGAGGAATACCGAGGAGGAGGAGGAGGAGGAATACCGAGGAGGAGGAGGAGGAATACCGAGGAGGAATACCGAGGAGGAGGAGGAATACCGAGGAGGAGGAGGAGGAATACCGAGGAGGAATACCGAGGAGGAGGAGGAATACCGAGGAGGAGGAGGAATACCGAGGAGGAGGAGGAGGAATACCGAGGAGGAATACAGAGGAGGAGGAGGAATACCGAGGAGGAGGAAGAGGAATACCGAGGAGTAATACCGAGGAGGAGGAGGAGGAGGTATACCGAGGAGGAATACCGAGGAGGAGGAGGAATACCGAGGAGGAGGAGGAGGAATACCGAGGAGGAATACCGAGGAGAAGGAGGAATACCGAGGAGGAGGAGAAATACCGAGGAGGAATACAGAGGAGGAGGAGGAGGAATACCGAGGAGGAATTCCGAGTGGGCATACCGAGGAGGAGGAGGAAGAGGAATACCGAGAAGGAATACCGAGGGGGAGGAGGAATACCGAGGAGGAGGAGGAGGAAATACCGAGGAGGAATACCGAGGAGGAGGAGGAATACCGAGGAGGAGGAGGAGGAATACCGAGGAGGAATACCGAGGAGGAGGAGGAATACCGAGGAGGAGGAGGTGGAATACCGAGGAGGAGGTGGAATACTGCGGAGGAGGAGGAATACCGAGGAGGAGGAGGAGGAAGAGGAATACCGAGGAGGAGGAGGAGGAATACCGAGGAGGAGGAGGAGGAAGAGGAATACCGAGGAGGAGGAGGAGGAGGAGGTATACCGAGGAGGAGGAGGAATACCGAGGAGGAGGAGGAGGAATACCGAGGAGGAATACCGAGGAGGAGGAGGAGGAATACCGAGGAGGAATACCGAGGAGGAGGAGGAATACCGAGGAGGAGGAGGAGGAATACCGAGGACGAATACCGAGGAGGAGGAGGAATACCGAGGAGGAGGAGGAGGAATACCGAGGAGGAATACCGAGGAGGAATACCGAGGAGGAGGAGGAGGAATACCGAGGAGGAATACCGAGGAGGAGGAGGAATACCGAGGAGGAGGAGGAGGAATACCGAGGAGGAGGTGGAATACTGCGGAGGAGGAGGAATACCGAGGAGGAGGAGGAGGAGGAGGAGGAGCAGGACGAGGACGAGGACGAGGACGTGTACGAGGAAACAAATCAGCCTGGATAAAGCAATTTACTGCTGGCAAAGCTTCATCTTGCCCTGAAAGCTCTGGGCTGACATTGTAACTTCCCCACAGCTGCTGTGCACGGGCAAATCCCTCCCTGCCCAGCCACATGTGAAAAACACTGTCACTCTCTGCAACAGAAAGCCCCTCCTGTCAGTCCATACAGAGTGGGAAGGGCAAAGAGCCACCACTGTATTTGTCATAAAAACCCCTCTCCCAGTTTCAGTGGGAACTGAGCAAAGGGAACCACAGCAGCACCTGCACTGAAAGGATCAAGTAACTGTATCCACCCCGTTGCTCAGACAGATCATCACCAGGCAGAGCCACTAACATGTGTCAGCACCACAAATACCTGTCTCCAGCCTTCACTGGGAGATAAATGATCCACACTCTGTTAGGTGGTTTTATTTGCTACAGGAGTGGTACAAACCAGAAAACTTTGGGATAAATGGACCTCTTTAAATCCCCTCTTTATCTGTACAATGCTCTGAAGCTTTCTGTGACTGAACTCTTCTAACTGTTATCTACCTACACCATAAGTCACCATCCTTGGTATCGCCTCTGTACTGGGCAGGGAAGAAAGATCATCAGAAAAGCAGAAGAAAAAAGCTAGAGCAGGGAAAGCAGCAGTGCCACTGCGTTCCAATGGCTTTTCCTTCCTGGCTTCCATACCAGTCAACTTGACCTCGGTTTCCAGAGCTATGGAATATTAAGGCTTGAGACAACAACTTCATGTAACTGGACACAATGGGATTTTAGCCACACACACAAAGCTGATTTAGTCCAAGTAACTGTGAAAAGATTCTTGCCAAAACACATGGGAGAAAACTACTACCCAAACCTCCTCTCACCCCAAATGATGTGGGCCTTTCCACCCTGGCAAACTGAGATTATGATTGGAGATTTTAAATTTGAAGACAATGTGGGGGCTTATTGCTTCCAACGTGCCTGGATCTGTCACTCTTTCTCCTAACGAGCAACCACACCCCAGAAAGGCTGATCAGGTGTTTGACTGCAGAATCTATAGTGCAGATCTGCAAGACTGAGACCATCTGACCACTGCGCAGTGTCACCTAAGAAAAATACATCTCACATGATGTTTCAGGTTTTAATCCTCCAGATTCTCATCTTCAAAAGGTCATTTTGCTGTAATGAAACCAAACCTCCTGGAACAGGACGGCAAAGTCTGAGAGAGAGAACTACTGACCCTGCACACGCTGAGCAAACACATCCCAGTATCAGGGGAGGAAAAATCAGTGAAAGCTCCCTGTACACATCTTTCAGAACACTAAATAATATGGTATCTACACGAACTCTCAGAGGTGCAGAGTCCAGTGGGTAGCAGGGGGAAACATGTCCTGCACAATCCACTATTTATTAATGGACTAAAGCTACTGAATCCCATCAGCAGGAGCTCATTTTGTCCTCGATATTAAATCTCTCTGTACGTTCCATCTGCCCCAGTCTGCAACTCTGGCCTCACTGCTGGAGCTCTACATGCAAATGATTTTATGGGTATGAACTGTTGCCCTAAGCCCAGAAGGATTATTCACAGCTACAAAGTCAAGCATGCAGATACACACACACAGGTATTTTCAAACCAGACTGGAAGTTCCAGGACAGGACTTTCATTGCCCTGGTTGCTGGTATGGTTGGTACTTAACAGCAATCATGCCTAAGAACACAGCTGTATTCAGTATCACCCTTTCTGGAACAATCAACAGTCTGAAGCCAAACACAACTGTTATATTGCCTACTTTATCCTCTTCTTAGAAACAGGAATATTCTTTTACTCAGATCAGCTGCTTTCATGTGAGCAAAATATTCCATATACAAAAAAAGCCAATCTAGCTCTAAAGACACCAAAAGGTGTAAGAATCCTTCTTTTCCAAAGTAATTTGCTCTGATGTTTCAGTGTCCTCACTCTTCAAATAGTGCTTCAGGGAACATGTGAATTTGCAGGTGTTCATTTGCCAGTTTTTTACTCTGATGCTCCCTTTCATGTTTCACCATTCACATACTCTGAGAGCTGCAATTTTATAACCACTCAATAAAGCAGGTGGTGACTGGGGCTGAATCCAGCACTGCCACCTGAAACAACGGTAGGAAACCCTCCCTTCCGTGATGACTCTTCACTGACAGACAATACTTGTGAAGATCTATCAGTCAGCTTCCCTAGATTTATAATCCACGTGATGAACTACGATCCTATGGCCCTGCTTATAAGTTTGCCTATAGACCCAGACTGGGAACAAAGGCAGAGGATTCATCTGCATTTGCCTGGGTGCCTTTTGCATCAATTCCCACAACAAAATCAACCTCCAGTTCCCCAAAGGCAGGAAACAAGTCATAACCAAGCCTTGACAAGCAAATCCAACGCTGTCTCCACATACACGGCTAGGAACAGAAAGCTGTCCTGGTTCTGCTCCAGCCAAGCACCACGCAGCTGCCTCTCTGAGGGGGTGTGAGGGGGGAATTTGCCAGGGCTGGGGGTGAAATGGAAAAGAAAACCAAAACCACCCAAACCTCCTGTGTTGGGATAAGGACAGTTTACTGGACAGCAGGAGATGACAAGAACAGACTTTACAGCAAAATATCCCTCACTGGCACAGAATGCCCTATTGGGCCAGTTTCAGGCACCTGCCCTGGCTGTGTCCCCTCCAAGCTTTCTGGGTGCCCCCCAGCACCTTTCTCCTTAGCAGGCCAGAGTGAACATCAGAAAGGGGTCAGCCCTTCCTAGGGTCCTTTCACCTAGAAATGCCCTTATCCCCACTCAGCTCCTTGAGGGCATAAAACCACCTTGCCAGGCAGGAGTTACATCCTGCTGTGTCAGCTGTCAAATATTCCTGCTGAACGAGACAGCCAGCAGACTGGGGTACAAAAGACAACGCTCCCAGGGACAGACAGCTTCACAGACAGATGCACAAGACAGCTGGATGCACCACGACCTTGCCCAGACACGTGGCTCTCTTGGAGGAAGAACCCCGCCGAGAGGCACCTTCATGGCTGGCAACAGAAAGGGGGTCAGCTCATGTGTACCTCGGCTTTGTTCTTTCCTTCCAAGCAAGAACCAAAAAGCCACAGAGCAGGAGAAATGACCCTGGCTCTGGAAGCGCACGGACATTCCCAGCTACACTGAGTCCTCTGGCAATTGCCACCCATGGGCCAGAAGCCCTCTCACCCCTCCTGGACCCAGCTCTGGCTCACCTGGCACTCATTCTCCATGGACCACAAGTGCACCAGACCTGCTGACTGCCCAGAAAGGAGTCACACTGTGCCACAAGGGACACTGCCCAGCCTGCAGCAGACATATTAGACTCTGGGGGGGAGGCCTTTGTTCATGCAGCTCCTCAAGTGTCACGGTACCTTTGTGTCAGTGTTTTCTGCCTCCAGGCTGTGAACAACTTCAGCAACAAAACCAGCTACACCAAAAAGCTACAGAAAAATGCAGAAGCATCTGCAGCAGCTTGTTTTAGTCACCCAGAAAAAATTTTTGGTTGTAGCTTAGAAGATGATTTTGATGTTAAAGGAGTTACAGCAGCTCTGAGAGTATAAAGCACCTTCAGGCCATTAGCAATAGGTAACTAGGACGGTGTCTGCCTTGATCTCTGTGGGAAGCTTTATGGGCTCTGTATTAAAACAGTGGCTACTGGCTATGGACCTGGACTGAAAAAACCATGATAATCACTTTCAGGAAAGAACATAAATACGCTGAGCATTACCCTCCCTTCTTTATATTCAAAGGAATCGATGAAGTTAACCAATGATTTCTATACAATAAGGATATAGGTAAGGTGAGACGACTGAAAACCAATCAGTACTTCAAGAAACAAAGCCTGAGCCACACAGTAAACCCCTACACCGCTGTCAATTTGGTCCCATTATCTCCCCCCAAAATGACCTTCATCACCTGAGGAGGAAGTTGTGGTCCCATAAATGCAGCCAGCTCACTAGTAGCCACCCGCTGACCAGGGAAGGAACAGGGATCAGATGGTGCTGGGAACTAAGGAGCACGTTCTCCAGGTCTCCAATCACAGCACCTTGGGAAAAGGGCTGTGATCTTGGTTTGGAGTTTTCCCTTCAGCCAACTCTTGGATTAAAACCCATCCTACAATTCTCTGGGAACAGGTGACATGGCACAAAGACACAGGCAGAGACTTCACCAAGACTACTGACCGGACATCAGGTAAGGGTCTTCCTACAGCGACTGTCCTCTTCACAGCAGGAACTCATCCTCCCACCATCGATGGCTCCTCTCAGGTTCTCACACAGCCAGAGGCAGAGAGCAGACAACCAGCAGCAGCTGAAGGCCAAGCACTGAAAGGGAATAAATGACACCAAGACTGTCAGGTTTCACAGCACTGAATCACCCCAACAGGAACCTGCTCCTAGGACAAAAGGAGAACACTTGGCAAGAAGGGAGATGTGAAGACTGGAAAGGAAATATATTCTAAACACATCTGGTATTTGTTCTTCCCTGATCAAATACAGTACCTGAGCTCGCTGACTGGGAGCTGTTTGGGTATCAGAGAAGTGAACTGAGGCATCGTTCATGTTATAGCAAAGTTCATTAGTGCCTGTTGTAGTTTTGTGTGGCTGGGTTCACGTGGAGAAGGGGGACTGCAGGGGGGGCTGCTGCAAGAAGCAGCCAGAAGCTCTCTGCAGGTTCCACAGAGCAAACACCACCCAGCTCAAGGCTGGAGTCAATGCTGACGGAGGCTGAGCCCATCAGTGATGATCAGGGTTCCTCTGGGAATCACACTTAGGAGGGAAAAACCCACAAGCAGCTGCTTTGTGCCCCCAGAAAAAGGGAGTGAGAAGATGTAAGAAACTGTGCAGGCACCAAAACCAGTGAGGGGGGTGGAAGGAGGCACCCCAGGTGCTGGAGAGAATGATGCCCCTGCAGCCCCTGCAGAAACCCATGGTGAGCAGGTGACCCCCACAGCCCAGGGAAAAGGCCCAGACCCCACCTGCAGCCCGTGGAGAGGCCCCACACTGGAGCAGGGGCAGACAGACAGGAGCTGCTGTGACCTGCATTGGATCCAGCCCCTGGCAGCACTTGCAGCCTGTGGGGAGAGACAGAGACACAGAGATGAGTGAGGGACAGAGAGATCCAAGCTGGAGCAGGTTTGCTGAGCGGGGGGGCTTCTGACCCTGTGGAGGACAGGATAGAGTAGTCTGGGCCTGATAAATATTCTGTGATTTTATGACTGCACCCATAGCAGTGACCCATGTTGAGGTAGCTGGGGAAGAGCTGAAGCCCTGTGGGGAAGGACTCATGTTGGAGAAGTTGGGGAACTCCAAACAAAAATAGAAAAAAGAGATGGAGGAAGGGACAGGGAAAGGGGAAATGGGGAAAAAAATCCCAAACAGAAAAAAAAACACAACCCAAGGGAAGACAAGGAGAAAGGGGCGGGTAGGGAGAAGAGAAATAAAAGAAATAACCCAAGAAAAAGAGAAGAAGGAAGAGCCAGAGGAAGGGGCTGGAGGCAGGTAAGTAAAAAGAAACCAACCAAAGAGAAACAGAAAGAGCAAGATGAAGAGGTGGGTGGGTGGAGGGTGTAAAGAGAAAAAGACAAAAGGAACGATCAGGAGAGATCAGGTTGCTTATGGGTGGGTCAATCGGCTTTGTGGGGGCCCCTCGAGCAGCTCTGGGTGGCCAGGCCTCTTTGGCTGCACAGCAAGGAGAAGCTCTGTGTCGGGGAGCCTTGGGAGCCCCTCAATGAGTCTGCCTGAGACTCCTGGAGAGACCCCAGAGCGCCCAGAACACGCCAGCCAGCTGCTCGAGCAGCTCCAGAAAAGCTGCATGGCTGCTGGGAGCCCCGCAGGGGTTTTGGAGCCCCCTGAGAACCTCCTCACTGCTGGGGATATTCTGATGCCCCTCGAGCAGTCTGCCCCAGGACCTGGACAGACCCCAGAGTTCCCCAACAGCTCTAATAATCTGCTCAAGGGGCTCCCAAAAAGCCACAGGGATGGGATTTTTGGGATGCTGGTGAGGGACACCGGTACATCGTGACATTTCTGGGCCATCTGAGCAGCCCCTGCACTTTTTAAAGGCTGGAGTGACAAGGGCTTTGGCCTGATCTTCAGGCACCTCGCCTGTTTGCCAGGACCCTTCTTTCCCCTCACAGCCCCCAAGAGCTGCTGGGGGGGGCTGAGGGCACCCCCAAGACCCTTCCCTGCCCGGGAGGGGCTGGGAGGCAGAAGGGGTGGGGCAGAGCACAGGCAGCCCCTACGTCACTTCCTGGAGACTCCAGAGAGGCCTTAGCAACCAACCATTCCCAGGGACCATGGTGCTGCCACAGCCCGGCCCAGGGGTCCCCCGGCCCCTGCAGACTTCTGTCCTTCCCCACAGCGTCTACCCCCAGGGAAGGACCCAGCCCGAGCCTTCAGCCCAGGGACACTGCGCTCCTGGGGGCTGAAGCAGAGCTGCCCACCGCCCAGCACTCCTGTCTCTCTCTCAGGCTCAGCCAACCTGTGCCCACCGCCTGCCCAGCAGCAGCAGCCCTTCCCTGCAGCCCAGGCACCCTTAGTGGGGGGCACCCCAGGGCCCCCAGGCACCACCAGCAGCTACAGCAGTCGCCGCTTGTGCCATAGGGACCCATAAGGACCCATAGAAACAGATAGAGAACCACAGAGACATACAGACCCATAGGGACCCACTGGGACTAATAGCGACCCATAAAGAGCCAGAGGGACCCTTAGGGACCCATAGAGACCTGTAGAGATTCATAGAGACACAGAATGACACATAGAGACACATAAAGATTCATAGGGATCTTTAGAGGCCCATAGACACCCAGAGGGACACATAGAAACCCCTAGAAACACATAGGGACACGCAGAGACCCATGGAGACCCATTAGGACCCATGGGGACACATAGAGACCCCTAAAACCACATATAGACACATATGGACCCATAGATACCCACAGGGACTGATAGATATCCACAGGGACTCATAGGGACCTACAGACACCCATAGAGACCCATAAAGAACCACAGGGACCCAGAGAGAACCAGAGAGACCCACAGAGACACATAGAGACCAATAGAAACCCTTAGGGACACACAGGGACCCACAGGGACTCATAGATACTCATAGAGACTCATAGAAACCCATAGGGAACTATAGAGACCAACAGGGATATATGGAGACCCATAGAAACCCCTAGATACCCATAGGGAGCCATAGAGAGCCATAGAGACACATAGGAACCCACAGAGACCCATATGGACACATATATGAGATAAATGGGAAACCACAGACACACACAGGGACACGTAGAGACCCGTAGAGACCCATAGAGACCCACAGGAACTCTTAGGGACCCATAGAGACCCACAGAGATTCACTGAAACCCATGAAGATTCATAGAGACCCATAACAACCCACACAGCCCCATAGAGACCTACAGAGAACCACAGAGACCCAGACAGACTCACTAACACCCATAGGGAGCCACAGAGACACACAGAGGCTCATAGAAACCCATATGGACCCACAGAGAACCACAGAGAACTACAGGGAACCACAGAGACCCATAGAGACACATAGGGACCCACAGGGACACACAGAGACCCATAAAGAGCCATAGAGATCCATAGAGTCCCATAGACAGCCACAGGAACACACACAGACATATAAGAACCTATAGAAATCTATAGAGACTCACAGGGCCCCCTCAGAGACCCATAGAGACCCACAAGGACCCACAGAAACCCGTAGAGACCCATAGGGACCTATAGAGAAACATAGTAACCCATAGAGTCCCAGAGGGACCCACAGAGAGCCACAGGGACTCACAGAGAGCCATAGAGACCTATAGGCACCATAGAGACCAAAAGAGACCCATATGGACCCGTAGAGACAATAGAGACTCATAGAGCACCATAGAGCCCCATAGGGACCCACAGAGATGCACAGAAAACAATGGGGACACACAGGGACCCACAGAGACCAATAGAGACCCACAGGGAATCATAAAGACCCTTAAAGACCCATAGAGACCAAGGGGGACTCATAGAGACCCATAGCGACTCAGAGGGACCCATAGGGACCCATAGAGACCTATAGGGACACAAAGAGACCAATAGAGACTTAAAGAGACACACACAGATACACAGGGAACCTTAGGGAACCATAGAGACACACAGGGAGACACAGGGAACGATAGAGACCCATAGAGACCAACAGGGACATATAGACACCCATAGAGAATCATAGAGACCTACAGCAGCCCATAGGGACACCTGGGGACCCACAGAGACCCACAGGGACACATAGGGACAAATTTGGGAAAAAGGGCTGGGCGAGGGGTCGGGAAGCACAAACAAAGGGAAGGGCAAAAGGCACGGGGGGAATCGAATAAAAAGCAAAACAAGAGAAAGGAAACAGCAAGTGGAAGGGGCAGGAAAGAGGGAAGGAAAAGCCCAAAACCAAGAAAAAGGGAAAAGGAGAGGACAGGAGGTGGGGACAGGGACGGGAAGAGAAAAAGTCCCAACTACAACAGAAGAAAAAGCAGGAAGCGGGGGGGGGACACGACATGGAAACACCCACCAAAAACCACCACCACCAAAGAAGGAAAGAGCGTGAAGAAGGGTGTGGAGGAGGGGGTGAAGAAAGGAAAATAAAAGAGGAGAAAGGGGGGAGGAAGCAAAGGAACCCCCTGCCAAAAGAGTAACTAAAGAGCACGATCAAGTTTCGTGCAGGGCTGGGGGGGTTATGAAGGGGGAGAAGTAGGGAAAAAAACACCAAAGAGAAATGAAACAGAGTGACTGGAAGGGAGGGATTCTGGGGTGGGGGGGAGAAGCTGGAAGCAATTGGAACACCTCAGTGCTGGGGGTATTTGGTTGCACCTCGAGCAGTCTGTGCGAGAAACTGGAGAGACCCCAGAGATCCCCAACTGCTCCGGTGATCTGCTGAAGGAGCTCCCAAAAAGCCACAGGGATGGGATTTTTGGGATCCTGGTGAGGGACAGTAATGTGTCCAGACATTTCTGGGCCATCTGAGCAGTCCCTGCACTTTTTAAAGGCTGGAGTGACAAGGGCTTTGGTCTGATCTTCAGGCACCTCGCCTGTTTGCCAGGACCCTTCTTTCCCCTCACAGCCCCCAAGAGCTGCTGGTGGGGGCTGAGGGCACCCCAAAGCCCCTTCCCTGCCCGGGAGGGGCTGGGAGGCAGATGGGGTGGGGCAGAGCACAGGCAGCCCCTACGTCACTTCCTGGAGACTCCAGAGAGGCCTTAGCAACCAACCATCCCCAGGGACCATGGTGCTGCCACAGCCCGGCCCAGGGGCCCCCCGGCCCCTGCAGACTTCTGTCCTTCCCCAC
The DNA here is from genome assembly GCF_964237585.1 of Gallinula chloropus. Lineage (NCBI taxonomy): Eukaryota > Metazoa > Chordata > Aves > Gruiformes > Rallidae > Gallinula > Gallinula chloropus. The sequence continues at coordinate 20,243 of NW_028168437.1, forward strand.
AGCGTCTACCCCCAGGGAAGGACCCAGCCCGAGCCTTCAGCCCAGGGACACTGCGCTCCTGGGGGCTGAAGCAGAGCTGCCCACCGCCCAGCGCTCCTGTCTCTCTCTCAGGCTCAGCCAACCTGTGCCCACCGCCTGCCCAGCAGCAGCAGCCCTTCCCTGCAGCCCAGGCACCCTCAGTGGGGGGGCACCCCAGGGCCCCCAGCCACCACCAGCAGCTACAGCAGCCGCCGTTTGTGCCATAGGGACCCATAAGGACCCATAGAAACAGACAGAGAACCACAGAGACACATAGAGACCCATAGGGACCCACAGGGACTAATAGTCACCCATACAGACCCATAGAGAGCCAGAGGGACCCTTAGGGACCCATAGAGACCTATAGAGACCCACAGATACACAGAATGACACATAGAGACACATAAAGATTCATAGGGATCCTTAGAGGCCCATAGACACCCAGAGGGACACATAGAAACCCCTAGAAACACATAGGGACACGCAGAGACCCATAGAGACCCATAAGGACCCATAGGGACACATAGAGACACATAAGGACCCATAGGGACACATATAGACACATATGGACCCATAGATACCCACAGGGACTGATAGATATCCACAGGGACTCATAGGGACCTATAGACACCCATACAGACCTATGGAGACCCACAGGGACCCATAGAGACACAGAGAGACACACAGAAACACATAGGGGTGCAAAGGAACCCATAAAGACCCAGAGACCCATAGAGACCCATAAAGAACCACAGGGACCCAGAGAGAACCAGAGAGACCCACAGAGACACATAGAGACCAATAGAAACCCTTAGGGACACACAGGGACCCACAGGGACTCATAGATACTCATAGAGTCTCATAGAAACCCATAGGGAACCATAGAGACCAACAGGGATTTATGGAGAGCCATAGAAACCCCTAGATACCCATAGGGGGCCATAGAGAGCCATAGAGACACATAGGAACCCACAGAGACCCATATGGACACATATGTGAGATAAATAGGAAACACACATAGGGACACGTAGAGACCCGTAGAGACCCACAGAGATTCCCTGAAACCCATGAAGATTCATAGAGACCCATAACGACCCATACAGCCCCATAGAGACCTACAGAGAACCACAGAGACACAGACAGACTCACAAACACCCATAGAGAGCAACAGAGGCTCATGGAGACCCATAGGGACCCACAGAGAACTACAGGGAACCATAGAAAAGCACAGAGACCCATAGGGATCCATAGAGACCCATAGTGACACAAAGAGAACCACAGGGACCCACAGAGATGCATAGAGACCCATAAGGAGCCATAGAGATCCATAGAGTCCCATAGACAGCCACAGGAACACACACAGACATATAAGAACATATAGAGACCTATAGAGACTCACAGGGACCCCTTAGAGACCCATAGAGACCCACAGAAACCCATAGAGACCCATATAGACCTATAGAGACATATAGTAACCCATAGAGTCCCAGTAGGACCCATAGAGACCCACAGAGACCCATAGAGACCTATAGGCACCATAGAGACCAAAAGAGACCCATATGGACCCATAAAGACCCATAGAGACTCATAGAGCACCATAGAGCCCCATAGGGACCCACAGAGACGCACAGAAAACAATAGGGACACACAGGGACCCACAGAGACCAATAGAGACCCACAGGGAATCATAAAGAACCTTAAAGACCCATAGAGACACAGAGGGACTCATAGAGACCCATAGCGACTCAGAGGGACCCATAGGGACCCATAGAGACCTACAGGGACCCACAGAGACACATAGGGACACACAGGGACACATAGGGACAAATTTGGGAAAAAGGGCTGGGTGAGGGGTCGGGAAGCACAAACAAAGGGAAGGGCAAAAGGCACGGGGGGAATCGAATAAAAAGCAAAACAAGAGAAAGGAAACAGCAAGTGGAAGGGGCAGGAAAGAGGGAAGGAAAAGCCCAAAACCAAGAAAAAGGGAAAAGGAGAGGACAGGAGGTGGGGACAGGGACGGGAAGAGAAAAAGTCCCAACAACAACAGAAGAAAAAGCAGGAAGCGGGGGGGGGACACGACATGGAAACACCCCCAACAACCACCACCACCAAAGAAGGAAAGAGCGTGCAGAAGGGTGTGGAGGAGGGGGTGAAGAAAGGAAAATAAGAGGAGAAAGGGGGGAGGAAGCAAAGGAACCCCCTGCCAAAAGAGTAACTAAAGAGCACGATCAAGTTTCGTGGGGGGTGGGGTGGGTTATGGGGGGGGAGAAGTAGGGAAAAAACCACCAAAGAGAAATGAAATGGAGTGAGTGGAAGGGAGGGATTCTGGGGTGGGGGGGAGAAGCTGGAAGCAGTTGGACACCTCAGTGCTGGGGGTATTTGGTTGCACCTCGAACAGTCTGCGCGAGGACACTGAGAGACCCCAGAGATCCCCAACAGCTCCGGTGATCTGCTGAAGGGGCTCCCAAAAAGCCACAGGGATGGGATTTTTGGGATCCTGGTGAGGGACACCGGTACATCCTGACATTTCTGGCCATCTGAGCTGTTCCTGCACTTTTTAAAGGCTGCAGTGACAAGGGCTTTGGTCTGATCTTCAGGCACCTCGCCTGTCTGCCAGGACCCTTCTTTCCCCTCACAGCTCCCAAGAGCTGCTGGGGGGGCTGAGGGCACCCCCAAGCCCCTTCCCTGCCCGGGAGGGGCTGGGAGGCAGATGGGGCAGGGCAGAGCACAGGCAGCCCCTACGTCACTTCCTGGAGACTCCAGAGAGTCCTTAGCAACCAACCATCCCCAGGGACCATGGTGCTGCCACAGCCCGGCCCAGGGGGCCCCCCGGCCCCTGCAGACTTCTGTCCTTCCCCACAGCGTCTACCCCCAGGGAAGGACCCAGCCCGAGCCTTCAGCCCAGGGACACTGCGCTCCTGGGGGCTGAAGCAGAGCTGCCCACCGCCCAGCGCTCCTGTCTCTCTCTCAGGCTCAGCCAACCTGTGCCCACCGCCTGCCCAGCAGCAGCAGCCCTTCCCTGCAGCCCAGGCACCCTGTGTGGGGGGCACCCCAGGGCCCCCAGCCACCACCAGCAGCTATGGCACCCCACTCTGCTCTGGCCCCCAGGCACCTTCCGCATCGCCCACCCCGGGCGCTGCCAGAATCCCCCTCACCCCTGTCCCCAGGGCGCTTTTGGCACAGGGCTTCAGCAAGCCCAGGCAGCGTGCCGGCTCTCGCCTGGCTGACGCCTGCCCAGGGAATCCACAGCATTTCCCAGCTCCTTGTGCCCAGCTCTCCCGGGTCACCTCACACAAACAAGGCTCCTCCCTCCTTTTCAAGCCCCTCCTGCTGTGGCAGCAGCTCAGTGGGTACCCAGAGCCAAGACACAAATTCCCAGCGTGCTCAGGAAAGAGCTGGGGGCCTTTGGCCATCGGGACCCGCTTGCTGGTGGGGGCCTTGCGAGTCTCCCCAGCCAGTCACCGCTCCCTCTCCCTCACACAGGTCTGGAGAAGGCTCCAGGCAGCTGCTTCTTCCATCCCACGGGGGAGTGGACAACCAAAAACCTGCCTCCACCGGGCAGCTCCACCTTTGGCCACGGCACCACCCAAGTTCTGTCATCACCGGAAAGGTACCAGGGGAAAACCAAAGAGAGAACAGAAACAGCAGGAAACAGGGGGGGTTTGGCAGGGGAAAAATGAACATGAAACAGCAATTCCAAAGAAAAAGAAAAGAGCAGGAAGAATCAGGCAAAGAAATATGAAAACAAATCCAAAACCAAACAAGACAAGAAAAGTAGGAGGGGGCGGGCAGGGGAGGAAGTGAAAAATGAACCACACAAAACCAGAAATGAGAAGGAAACTCCTGGAAAGGGGGTTGGATGGGGAAGTGAAACAAGAGGAATAAACAGAAGGAAGGAACTAAAAACTAAAAGGCAAAGGAAAGTGAGTGGGTGGAAAGCAAAAGTAAGAAGCGGAGGTGTGAGCAGGGAGCTGCCAGCAGAAAATAAAGGAGATGGAAGAGGCGGCAAAAAGGAAAAAACATTGGAGGTGGAAGCGGTGGGAGGGAAACCCAAAGAAACAGCAGATGGCAACAGCAGGCTGGAAGAAAAATAGAAGGGTTCAAAGAAGCACAGGGCAGGAAGCAATAAAAGAGGCAGGTGGAAGGGGCAAGCTGGAATCTAAGAACCAGCAGATTAAAAAAAAAAATCTGAAAACTGGCAAAACAAAACCTGAGGAGACAGCAGAAGGCATCGATGACATGCGGGTGGCGTGTACCACTGAGCCCAAATATGTGTTGCTGTCTAATTGCCTGATGCTTTATGGTTTTATATATATATTTATATCACTCTTTAAATGTAGCAGCCCTTCCCTGCAGCCCAGGCACTGTTAGTGGGGGGCACCCCAGGCCCCCCAGGCACCACCAGCAGCTATAGCAGCCGCCGTTTGGTGCCATAGGGACCTATAAGGACCCATAGAAACAGATAGAGACCCACAGAGACACATAGAGACCTATAGAGACCCACAGAGATGCAGAGAACCATAGGGACCCATAGAGACCCTTTGGGACCTATATGGACCTGTAGAGATTCATACAGACCCATAGAGACCTATAGAGACTCATAGAGACCCATAGGGACCCACAGGGATCCACAGAGACCCACAGAGATCTATAGAGTCCCAGAGGGACCCATAGAGACTGACAGAGACCTGAAGGAAGCCGTAGAGACCAAAACAGACACAGAGGGATACATAGAGACCCACTGGGACCCACAGGGACCTATAGAGACCCATAGAAACCCAGAAGGACCCATAGAGACCCACAGTGAATCACAAAGACCCATAGAGAAACTTAGAGACCCACAGAGATCTATAGGAAGCCGTAGACACCCATAGAGACCCACAGGGACACATAGATACACATAGAGACTTATAGGGACCCATAGAGTCCTATAGGGACACATAGGGACGCATATGGACCCATATGGACATGTAAGGACCCATAGAACCCCACACAGACGAAAAGAGGTCCATAAGGACCCATAGAAGCCCATAGAGACCCAGAGAGATTTACAGGGACACATAGGGACCAATAGAGACCCTCAGACACTCATGGAGACTCACAGAGACGCATAGTGACCCACAGAGACACACAGGGATTCATAGAGACTCATAGAGACCCATAGGGACAAACAGGGAATGATAGGGACTCATAGAGACCCACAGAGAACCATGGTCACCCATAGAGAACCACAGAGAACCATAGAGCCCCAAAGAGACCCATAGAGAACCACAGAGACACATAGAGCCCCACAGAGACCCACAGGGACCCATAGGGACCCATACAGACACATAGGGACATATAGGGACAAAAAAGAAACCCCAGAGACCTATAGGGACCCCTAGAGACCCCTAGAGACCCATATGGAACTATAGGGACCCATAGGGACCAACAGAGACCCATAGGGACCCACAGAGACACAGAAGAACCCATATAGACAAATAGAGACCAATAGGAAAATATAGAGACCCACAGAGACTCACAAGAACCAGCAGAGACCCATAAAGACTCATAGAGACCCAAGAGGACCCATAGAGACCCATAAAGACCTACAGGGGCCCATAGAGACCCATGGAGACCCACAGGGACTCTTAGAGACCCGTAGAGACTCACAGAGATTCACTGAAACCCATGGAGATTCATAGAGACCCATAACGACCCACACAGCCCCATAGAGACCTACAGAGAACCACAGAGACCCAGACAGACTCACTAACACCCATAGGGAGCCACAGAGACACACAGAGGCTCATAGAGACCCATAGGGATCCACAGAGAACCACAGAGAACTACAGGGAACCATAGAGACCCATAGAGACACATAGGGACCTATAGAGACACACAGAGACCCATAGGGACCCACAGAGATGCATAGAGACCCATAAAGAGCCATAGAGATCCATAGAGTCCCATAGACAGCCACAGGAACACACACAGACATATAAGAACCTATAGAAACCTATAGAGACTCACAGGGACCCCTCAGAGACCCATAGAGACCCACAAGGACCCACAGAAACCCATAGAGACCCATAGGGACCCATAGAGACCTATAGGGACACAAAGAGACCAATAGAGACTTAAAGAGACACACACAGATACACAGGGAACCTTAGGGAACCATAGAGACACACAGGGAGACACAGGGATCGATAGAGACCCATAGAGACCAACAGGGACATACAGACACCCATAGAGACTCATAGAGACCTACAGCAGCCCATAGGGACACCTGGGGACCCACAGAGACCCACAGAGACACATAGGGACAAATTTGGGAGAAAGGGCTGGGCGAGGGGTCGGGAAGCACAAACAAAGGGAAGGGCAAAAGGCACGGGGGGAATCGAATAAAAAGCAAAACAAGAGAAAGGAAACAGCAAGTGGAAGGGGCAGGAAAGAGGGAAGGAAAAGCCCAAAACCAAGAAAAAGGGAAAAGGAGAGGACAGGAGGTGGGGACAGGGACGGGAAGAGAAAAAGTCCCAACTACAACAGAAGAAAAAGCAGGAAGCCGGGGGGGGGGGGGGGGGGGCGACATGGAAACACCCACCAAAAACCACCACCACCAAAGAGGGAAAGAGCGTGAAGAAGGGTGTGGAGGAGGGGGTGAAGAAAGGAAAATAAAAGAGGAGAAAGGGGGGAGGAAGCAAAGGAACCCCCTGCCAAAAGAGTAACTAAAGAGCACGATCAAGTTTCGTGCAGGGGGAGGGGGGTTATGGGGGGGGAGAAGTAGGGAAAAAACCACCAAAGAGAAATGAAAAGGAGTGAGTGGAAGGGAGGGATTCTGGGGTGGGGGGGAGAATCTGGAAGCAGTTGGAACACTTCAGTGCTGGGGGTATTTGGTTGCCCCTCCACCAGTCTGCGCGAGGACACTGAGAGACCCCAGAGATCCCCAACAGCTCCAATAATCTGCTGAAGGGGCTCCCAAAAAGGCACAGGGATGGGATTTTTGGGATCCTGGTGAGGGACACCGGTACATCCTGACATTTCTGGCCATCTGAGCTGTCCCTGCACTTTTTAAAGGCTGCAGTGACAAGGGCTTTGGTCTGATCTTCAGGCCCCTCGCCTGTCTGCCAGGACCCTTCTTTCCCCTCACAGCCCCCAAGAGCTGCTGGTGGGGGCTGAGGGCACCCCCAAGACCCTTCCCTGCCCGGGAGGGGCTGGGAGGCAGATGGGATGGGGCAGAACACAGGCAGCCCCTACGTCACTTCCTGGAGACTCCAGAGAGTCCTTAGCAACCAACCATCCCCAGGGACCATGGTGCTGCCACAGCCCGGCCCAGGGGCCCCCCGGCCCCTGCAGACTTCTGTCCTTCCCCACAGCGTCTACCCCCAGGGAAGGACCCAGCCCGAGCCTTCAGCCCAGGGACACTGCGCTCCTGGGGGCTGAAGCAGAGCTGCCCACCGCCCAGCGCTCCTGTCTCTCTCTCAGGCTCAGCCAACCTGTGCCCACCGCCTGCCCAGCAGCAGCAGCCCTTCCCTGCAGCCCAGGCACCCTGTGTGGGGGGCACCCCAGGGCCCCCAGCCACCACCAGCAGCTATGGCACCCCACTCTGCTCTGGCCCCCAGGCACCTTCCGCATCGCCCACCCCGGGCGCTGCCAGAATCCCCCTCACCCCTGTCCCCAGGGCGCTTTTGGCACAGGGCTTCAGCAAGCCCGGGCAGCGTGCCGGCTCTCGCCTGGCTGACGCCTGCCCAGGGAATCCACAGCATTTCCCAGCTCCTTGTGCCCAGCTCTCCCGGGTCACCTCACACAAACAAGGCTCCTCCCTGCTTTTCAAGCCCCTCCTGCTGTGGCAGCAGCTCAGTGGGTACCCAGAGCCAAGACACAAATTCCCAGCGTGCTCAGGAAAGAGCTGGGGGCCTTTGGCCATCGGGACCCGCTTGCTGGTGGGGGCCTTGCGAGTCTCCCCAGCCAGTCACCGCTCCCTCTCCCTCACACAGGTCTGGAGAAGGCTCCAGGCAGCTGCTTCTTCCATCCCACGGGGGAGTGGACAACCAAAAACCTGCCTCCACTGGGCAGCTCCACCTTTGGCCACGGCACCACCCAAGTTCTGTCATCACCGGAAAGGTACCAGGGGAAAACCAAAGAGAGAACAGAAACAGCAGGAAACAGGGGGGGTTTGGCAGGGGAAAAATGAACATGAAACAGCAATTCCAAAGAAAAAGAAAAGAGCAGGAAGAATCAGGCAAAGAAATATGAAAACAAATCCAAAACCAAACAAGACAAGAAAAGTAGGAGGGGGCGGGCAGGGGAGGAAGTGAAAAATGAACCACACAAAACCAGAAATGAGAAGGAAACTCCTGGAAAGGGGGTTGGATGGGGAAGTGAAACAAGAGGAATAAACAGAAGGAAGGAACTAAAAACTAAAAGGCAAAGGAAAGCGAGTGGGTGGAAAGCAAAAGTAAGAAGTGGAGGTGTGAGCAGGGAGCTGCCAGCAGAAAATAAAGGAGATGGAAGAGGCGGCAAAAAGGAAAAAACATTGGAGGTGGAAGCGGTGGGAGGGAAACCCAAAGAAACAGCAGATGGCAACAGCAGGCTGGAAGAAAAATAGAAGGGTTTAAAGAAGCACAGGGCAGGAAGCAATAAAAGAGGCAGGTGGAAGGGGCAAGCTGGAATCTAAAAACCAGCAGATTAAAAAAAAAAATCTGAAAACTGGCAAAACAAAACCTGAGGAGACAGCAGAAGGCATCGATGACATGCGGGTGGCGTGTACCACTGAGCCCAAATATGTGTTGCTGTCTAATTGCCTGATGCTTTATGGTTTTATATATATATTTATATCACTCTTTAAATGTAGCAGCCCTTCCCTGCAGCCCAGGCACTGTTAGTGGGGGGCACCCCAGGCCCCCCAGGCACCACCAGCAGCTATAGCAGCCGCCGTTTGGTGCCATAGGGACCTATAAGGACCCATAGAAACAGATAGAGACCCACAGAGACACATAGAGACCTATAGAGACCCACAGAGATGCAGAGAACCATAGGGACCCATAGAGACCCACTGGGACCTATATGGACCTGTAGAGATTCATACAGACCCATAGAGACCTATAGAGACTCATAGAGACCCATAGGGACCCACAGGGATCCACAGAGACCCACAGAGATCTATAGAGTCCCAGAGGGACCCATAGAGACTGACAGAGACCTGAAGGAAGCCGTAGAGACCAAAACAGACACAGAGGGATACATAGAGACCCACTGGGACCCACAGGGACCTATAGAGACCCATAGAAACCCAGAAGGACCCATAGAGACCCACAGTGAATCACAAAGACCCATAGAGAAACTTAGAGACCCACAGAGATCTATAGGAAGCCGTAGACACCCATAGAGACCCACAGGGACACATAGATACACATAGAGACTTATAGGGACCCATAGAGTCCTATAGGGACACATAGGGACGCATATGGACCCATATGGACATGTAAGGACCCATAGAACCCCACACAGACGAAAAGAGGTCCATAAGGACCCATAGAAGCCCATAGAGACCCAGAGAGATTTACAGGGACACATAGGGACCAATAGAGACCCTCAGACACTCATGGAGACTCACAGAGACGCATAGTGACCCACAGAGACACACAGGGATTCATAGAGACTCATAGAGACCCATAGGGACAAACAGGGAATGATAGGGACTCATAGAGACCCACAGAGAACCATGGTCACCCATAGAGAACCACAGAGAACCATAGAGCCCCAAAGAGACCCATAGAGAACCACAGAGACACATAGAGCCCCACAGAGACCCACAGGGACCCATAGGGACCCATACAGACACATAGGGACATATAGGGACAAAAAAGAAACCCCAGAGACCTATAGGGACCCCTAGAGACCCCTAGAGACCCATATGGAACTATAGGGACCCATAGGGACCAACAGAGACCCATAGGGACCCACAGAGACACAGAAGAACCCATATAGACAAATAGAGACCAATAGGAAAATATAGAGACCCACAGAGACTCACAAGAACCAGCAGAGACCCATAAAGACTCATAGAGACGCAAGAGGACCCATAGAGACCCATAAAGACCTACAGGGGCCCATAGAGACCCATGGAGACCCACAGGGACTCTTAGAGACCCGTAGAGACTCACAGAGATTCACTGAAACCCATGGAGATTCATAGAGACCCATAACGACCCACACAGCCCCATAGAGACCTACAGAGAACCACAGAGACCCAGACAGACTCACTAACACCCATAGGGAGCCACAGAGACACACAGAGGCTCATAGAGACCCATAGGGATCCACAGAGAACCACAGAGAACTACAGGGAACCATAGAGACCCATAGAGACACATAGGGACCTATAGAGACACACAGAGACCCATAGGGACCCACAGAGATGCATAGAGACCCATAAAGAGCCATAGAGATCCATAGAGTCCCATAGACAGCCACAGGAACACACACAGACATATAAGAACCTATAGAAACCTATAGAGACTCACAGGGACCCCTCAGAGACCCATAGAGACCCACAAGGACCCACAGAAACCCATAGAGACCCATAGGGACCCATAGAGACCTATAGGGACACAAAGAGACCAATAGAGACTTAAAGAGACACACACAGATACACAGGGAACCTTAGGGAACCATAGAGACACACAGGGAGACACAGGGATCGATAGAGACCCATAGAGACCAACAGGGACATACAGACACCCATAGAGACTCATAGAGACCTACAGCAGCCCATAGGGACACCTGGGGACCCACAGAGACCCACAGGGACACATAGGGACAAATTTGGGAAAAAGGGCTGGGCGAGGGGTCGGGAAGCACAAACAAAGGGAAGGGCAAAAGGCACGGGGGGAATCGAATAAAAAGCAAAACAAGAGAAAGGAAACAGCAAGTGGAAGGGACAGGAAAGAGGGAAGGAAAAGCCCAAAACCAAGAAAAAGGGAAAAGGAGAGGACAGGAGGTGGGGACAGGGACGGGAAGAGAAAAAGTCCCAACTACAACAGAAGAAAAAGCAGGAAGCCGGGGGGGGGGGGGGGGGGGGCGACATGGAAACACCCACCAAAAACCACCACCACCAAAGAGGGAAAGAGCGTGAAGAAGGGTTTGGAGGTGGGGGTGAAGAAAGGAAAATAAAAGAGGAGAAAGGGGGGAGGAAGCAAAGGAACCCCCTGCCAAAAGAGTAACTAAAGAGCACGATCAAGTTTCGTGCAGGGGGAGGGGGGTTATGGGGGGGGAGAAGTAGGGAAAAAACCACCAAAGAGAAATGAAAAGGAGTGAGTGGAAGGGAGGGATTCTGGGGTGGGGGGGAGAATCTGGAAGCAGTTGGAACACTTCAGTGCTGGGGGTATTTGGTTGCCCCTCCACCAGTCTGCGCGAGGACACTGAGAGACCCCAGAGATCCCCAACAGCTCCAATAATCTGCTGAAGGGGCTCCCAAAAAGGCACAGGGATGGGATTTTTGGGATCCTGGTGAGGGACACCGGTACATCCTGACATTTCTGGCCATCTGAGCAGTCCCTGCACTTTTTAAAGGCTGGAGTGACAAGGGCTTTGGTCTGATCTTCAGGCCCCTCGCCTGTTTGCCAGGACCCTTCTTTCCCCTCACAGCCCCCAAGAGCTGCTGGGGGGGGGTGAGGGCACCCCCAAGACCCTTCCGTGCCCGGGAGGGGCTGGGAGGCAGATGGGGCAGGGCAGAGCACAGGCAGCCCCTACGTCACTTCCTGGAGACTCCAGAGAGGCCTTAGCAACCAACCATCCCCAGGGACCATGGTGCTGCCACAGCCCGGCCCAGGGGGCCCCCGGCCCCTGCAGACTTCTGTCCTTCCCCACAGCGTCTACCCCCAGGGAAGGACCCAGCCCGAGCCTTCAGCCCAGGGACACTGCGCTCCTGGGGGCTGAAGCAGAGCTGCCCACCGCCCAGCGCTCCTGTCTCTCTCTCAGGCTCAGCCAACCTGTGCCCACCGCCTGCCCAGCAGCAGCAGCCCTTCCCTGCAGCCCAGGCACCCTGTGTGGGGGGCACCCCAGGGCCCCCAGCCACCACCAGCAGCTATGGCACCCCGCTCTGCTCTGGCCCCCAGGCACCTTTGCATCGCCCACCCCGGGCGCTGCCAGAATCCCCCTCACCCCTGTCCCCAGGGCGCTTTTGGCACAGGGCTTCAGCAAGCCCAGGCAGCGTGCCGGCTCTCGCCTGGCTGACGCCTGCCCAGGGAATCCACAGCATTTCCCAGCTCCTTGTGCCCAGCTCTCCCGGGTCACCTCACACAAACAAGGCTCCTCCCTGCTTTTCAAGCCCCTCCTGCTGTGGCAGCAGCTCAGTGGGTACCCAGAGCCAAGACACAAATTCCCAGCGTGCTCAGGAAAGAGCTGGGGGCCTTTGGCCATCGGGACCCGCTTGCTGGTGGGGGCCTTGCGAGTCTCCCCAGCCAGTCACCGCTCCCTCTCCCTCACACAGGTCTGGAGAAGGCTCCAGGCAGCTGCTTCTTCCATCCCACGGGGCAGTGGACAACCAAAAACCTGCCTCCACCGGGCAGCTCCACCTTTGGCCACGGCACCACCCAAGTTCTGTCATCACCGGAAAGGTACCAGGGGAAAACCAAAGAGAGAACAGAAACAGCAGGAAACAGGTGGGGGTTGGCAGGGGAAAAAATGAACATGAAACAGCAATTCAAAAAAAAAGAAAAGAGCAGGAAGAATCAGGCAAAGAAATACGAAAACAAATCCAAAACCAAACAAGACAAGAAAAGTAGGAGGGGGCGGGCAGGGGAGGAAGTGAAAAATGAACCACACAAAACCAGAAATGAGAAGGAAACTCCTGGAAAGGGGGTTGGATGGGGAAGTGAAAAAACAGGAATAAACAGAAGGAAGGAAGTAAAAAGTAAAAGGCAAAAGAAAGTGGGTGGGTGGAAAGCAAAAGTAAGAAGTGGAGGTGTGAGCAGGGAGCTGCCAGCAGAAAATAAAGGAGATGGAAGAGGCGGCAAAAAGGAAAAAACATTGGAGGTGGAAGCGGTGGGAGGGAAACCCAAAGAAACAGCAGATGGCAACAGCAGGCTGGAAGAAAAATAGAAGGGTTTAAAGAAGCACAGGGCAGGAAGCAATAAAAGAGGCAGGTGGAAGGGGCAAGCTGGAATCTAAAAACCAGCAGATTAAAAAAAAAACAGCTGAAAACTGGCAAAACAAAACCTGAGGAGACAGCATAAGGCATCGATGACATGCGGGTGGCGTGTACCACTGGGCCCAAATATGTGTTGCTGTCTAATTGCCTGATGCTTCATGGTTTTATATATATATTTATATCATTCTTTAAATGCATATAGAGACATATTTTTATATTTATGTTATTGTCAGGTAGGCACGGTATAGGCAGCAGGGCCTGTATTGCCCTGGACAGTGTGCACTGTCCTGTCTGCACTGTGCTGTGTCTCACGGTGTTCATTTCTCCATCCTATTGCTCAGTGTATTTTGTGTTGCTCCCCAGGGGACTTTCTGTTGTAGTTTCCATCATTCTGTTGCCTGTATTTTTTAGTGCTCTGTACAGTCTCTTCTGGGCACTGTCTGGTGTGATGTGTCTGACACGTGTGGTACCGCAGTGGGGGTGTTTTGTTGTTTCCTTTCACTGTCAGGGAGAAAAAATTCCCGAACCAAAACAGTCCTAAAAGCCCAAGAAAAGACAAGGAGAAAGGGGCAGGTAGGGAGGGAAAAAGAAATAACCCAAGAAAAAAAGATGAAGGAAGAGCCAGAGGAAGGGGCTGGAAGGGGGGTGGCGGAAGGAAGAAAAAATCAGAAATAAGAGAAACAGAAAGAGCAAGAGGAAGAGGTGGGTGGGTGGAGGGTGTGAAGAGAAAAAGACAAAAGGAACGATCAGGAGAGAAGGTGGATGTGGGGAGTCGATTGCTTCTGGGTGTGTCAAAGGGCTTTGTGGGGGCCCCTCGAGCAGCTCTGGGTGGCCAGGCCTCTTTGGTTGCACAGCGAGGAGAAGCTCTGTGTCGGGGAGCTTTGGGAGCCCCTCAAGCAGTCTGCCTGAGACTCCTGGAGAGACCCCAGAGTTCCCCAACAGCTCCGGTGATCTGCTCCAGGGGCTCCCAAAAAGCCACAGGGATGGGATTTTTGGGATCCAGGTGAGGGACAGTAATGTGTCCAGACATTTCTGGGCCATCTGAGCAGCCCCTGCACTTTTTAAAGGCTGGAGCGACAAGGGCTTTGGTCTGATCTTCAGGCACCTCGCCTGTTTGCCAGGACCTTTCCCCTCACAGCCCCCAAGAGCTGCTGGTGGGGGCTGAGGGCACCCCCAAGACCCTTCCCTGCCCGGGAGGGGCTGGGAGGCAGATGGGATGGGGCAGAACACAGGCAGCCCCTACGTCACTTCCTGGAGACTCCAGAGAGGCCTTAGCAACCAACCATCCCCAGGGACCATGGTGCTGCCACAGCCCGGCCCAGGGGGCCCCCGGCCCCTGCAGACTTCTGTCCTTCCCCACAGCGTCTACCCCCAGGGAAGGACCCAGCCCGAGCCTTCAGCCCAGGGACACTGCGCTCCTGGGGGCTGAAGCAGAGCTGCCCACCGCCCAGCGCTCCTGTCTCTCTCTCAGGCTCAGCCAACCTGTGCCCACCGCCTGCCCAGCAGCAGCAGCCCTTCCCTGCAGCCCAGGCACCCTCAGTGGGGGGGCACCCCAGGGCCCCCAGGCACCACTGGCAGCTATGGCACCCCGCTCTGCTCTGGCATATATACACATATACACACACAGCTGGAGAGTATTGGAAGGTTGATGCCCGGCACTGTGTGCACTGTACACATCACCTTGTCTGTGTTTTGGGGCTTTACTGTATTTCCCATTGGGTGTAGCCTTGCCCTGTCTGTATGTTACGGGGTGGGACTGCACTGTAAGTCCCGTGCTGTCCTCTTGCTCTCTGCAGTGCACTTTGTGTTGTATTCCAGGCGCTGCACTGCACTGGATGGTGTTGCACTGTACAATGTACAGCGCGGGTACGTCCGGAAGCGCACTGTGCACTGCACGCTGGGTGCTCTCCTGCACGCTGCAGGGCTGCCTGTCACACAGCTTGTGCCTATTTGATCCCAATGTTGGAAAGAGCAGGTTGGAATCCAAACAGAAAGACTAAAAAAAGCACGGGCTGGAAGGGACAGACAAAGAAGAGGCTGAGAAAGAGGAAGAAGCGGACGAAAAGAAAGAAGATTCCAGAAAGGAATACAGAGAAGAGTAAGAGGAGGAGGAGGGGGAGTAGGAGGAGGACGATGAGACAAAGAAGAGGACGAGGAGAAAGAAGAATCCAAAAATGAACACAGGGAGGAATATGAGGAAGAGCAGGATTAGGAGGTGGATTTGGAGGAGGACCGACAATGAACAGTATGAGGAGGAGGAGAAAGACAGACAGTGAACATTGTGAGGAGGAATACTAAGGAAGAATACAGTTAAGTGGAGGAAAAATCCAAAGAGCAGAATGAGACAGAGGAAGAAGAGGTTGAGAAAGAGAAAGAAGACGACGAGGAGAAAGAAGAATCCAAGAAGGAATACAAGGAGGAGGAGGAGGAGGAGGTGGAGGTGGAGGAGGAGGTGGAGGACAAGGAAGACAGACTATGAAGAATAAGAGGTGAAATACTAAGGAGGAAGCCAGGTAAGAGAAAGAAGAAATAGGACGAGGAGGAGGAGTATGAAGCAGAGGAAGAAGAAGTGGAGCAGCAGGAAGAAAAGGACGATGAGGAAGAAGATTCCAAAAAGGAATACAGTGAAGAATATGAGGATGAGGAGGAAGAGGAGGTGGAGGAGAAGAGACAATGAACAGTATGAGGAGCAATACTAAGGAAGAACACAGGTAAGTGAAGGAGAATGAAGAGCAGGATGAGACAGAGGAAGAAGAGGACGAGGAGAAAGAAGAATCCAAGAATGATCACAGGGAGGAATATGAGGAAGAGCAGCATCAGGAAGCAGATTTGGAGGAGGACTGACAAAGAACAGTATGAAAAGGAGGAGGTGGATGGACAATGAACACTATGAGGAGGAATACGAAGGAAGAATACAGGTAAGTGGAGGAGGAGGAAGAGGAGGAGGATGAGATGGAGGAAAATGAGGAAAAGGAGGAAGAAGAATCCAAGAAGGAATACGAAAAGGAGGAGGTGGAGCTGGAGGAGAAGGAGGAGGCGAGGAGGATGGAAGCAAACCATGAACAGTATGAGGAAGAATTTTAAGGACGAAAACAGGTAAAGTGGAGGAAGAAAACGTGGATGAGGATGAGACAGACAAAGAAGAGGCTGAGAAAGAGGAAGAAGCGGACGAAAAGAAAGAAGATTCCAGAAAGGAATACAGAGAAGAGTAAGAGGAGGAGGAGGGGGAGTAGGAGGAGGACGATGAGACAAAGAAGAGGACGAGGAGAAAGAAGAATCCAAAAATGAACACAGGGAGGAATATGAGGAAGAGCAGGATTAGGAGGTGGATTTGGAGGAGGACCGACAATGAACAGTATGAGGAGGAGGAGAAAGACAGACAGTGAACAGTGTGAGGAGGAATACTAAGGAAGAATACAGGTAAGTGGAGGAAAAGTCCAAAAAGCAGAATGAGACAGAGGAAGAAGAGGTTGAGAAAGAGACGACGAGGAGAAAGAAGAATCCAAGAATGAACACAGGGAGGAACATGAAGAAGAGGAGGAGGATGAGGATGAAGTTGTGGATGACGGAGAATGAAGAGTATGAGGAAGAATACTAAGGAAGAAAACAGGTAAGTAGAGGACGACGAGGAAGAGGATGAGATGGAGGAAGATGAGATCAAGGAGGAAGAAGAATCCAAGAAGGAATACGAAAAGGAGGAGGAGGTGCAACTGGAGGTGAAGGAGAAGGAGGTGAAGGAGAAAGACGGACAATGAACAGTAGGAGGAGGAATATTAAGGAAGAATACAGGTAAGTGGAGGAAGAATTCGAGGATGAGACAAACGAAGAAGAGGTTGGGAAAGAGGAAGAAGAGGACGAGGAGAAAGAAGATTCCTAAAGGAATACATAAAATATTATGAGGAGGAAGAGGTGGTGGAGGAGCACAGACAATGAACAGTATTAGGAGGAATAATAAGGACGAATAGAGGTAAGTGGAGGAGGCCGAAGAGCAGGAGGAGGATGAGATGGAGGAAGAAGAGGAAGAAAAATCCAAGACGGAATACAAGGAGGAGGAGGAGGAAGTGTAGAAGGAAGACAGACTATGAAGAATAAGAGGATGAATACGAATAAGGAACTAAATCCAAGAGGAGGAATGATATGATGATAAAAATAGTACAGAGGAAGAAGAGGTTGGGGAATGAGGAAGAAGAGGACGAGGAGCAGGAATTATCCAGTTATACAGGGAGGAATATGAGGAAGAGTAGGAGGAGGAATACAAGGAGTTACATAGGAAGGAATACAGGAAGTAATACGAGGAGAAGGAGGAATGCAAGGAGGAACTGAGAAGGAATATGAGGAGGAATACTTGGAGGTGGAAGAGGAGGTGCAGGATGGAGAACGAACAGTATGAGGAGGTATAGGCTGAGGAAGAAGATGATGAGGAGAAATTAGAAGAATCCAAGAAGCAATACAGAGTAAGAGGAGTTGGAGGAATATGAGAAGGAACAGAAGCGGCAACAGAAGATGGAATAGGAGGAGGAATAGGAGGAGGAGTATGAAGAGGATGAGGCGCTGGAGGAGGAGGAGGAGAAATTGAAGGAGAAATAGTAGAAGAAATACAAAAAGGAAGATGAGGAAGAAGAGGAGAAGGAATACAAGATGGAATTAGAGAAGGAATACAGGAAGGAATACGAGGGGGAGCAATATCAGGTGGAGGAATATGAGGAATAGGAACTGGAGGAAGAAGTGAGAACACTCAAGTAGCCACAGAAACTGTACTTGGAGAAAGAAATCTCCGAGCTGTACCTTGTCTTGGTTCCCAAAGTTGAGCTGGCTCTGGCAGGTGTCTGTAGGCATCAGCACGTCCCTGGCCTCAGGCAGAACAGTCTGGGTCATGTTCAGCAGCTTTTAAGGCTCTGTCAGAGTTCAGCTCAGAGCTGCAGGGGAGGGAAACAAACTCAGCATCGGGTGGGAGCAGGGAAATACTCTGCTCACACCCTCCAGACAGGTGGCACACTGCCAAATCTGCACAAGAATTTGCCAGCACAAAGAAAAGGGGGTGGAAAAGAGGGGTGAACTTACTGAGGGGCTGAAGCTCTGGGGCTACCGACTCCACACGAGGCCCAGATGGCTCCGGCAGGGACTTGCTGCCCAGGCTGTGGCAGATACCAAAAGCCCCGGCTGGGCGGGGGAGCGGAGCTGCAGGGAGAGGGGGTGCCGGGGGTGGGGAGAGGCTGGAAGGGGAGAAACTCCCCCCTGCTGTGGGGAATGGAACAGCCGCCCGGGAAAGGAGACACCTTGTGCTGGGGGGAGGGGAGCTGTGAGAGCCCGAGGAGCAGCAGCACAGCCCGAGACAGGGGGTGTGGCAGCCATGTCAGTGGGGGTGCTGCCTGGCAGCCGTGTCAGTGTGGGTGCTGCCTGGCAGCCGTGTCAGTGGGGGTGCTGTCTGGCAGCCCTGTCAGTGTGGGTGCTGTCTGGCAGCCCTGTCAGTGTGGGTGCTGTCTGGCAGCCATGTCAGTGGGGGTGCTGCCTGGCAGCCGTGTCAGTGGGGGTGCTGTCTGGCAGCCGTGTCAGTGTGGGTGCTGCCTGGCAGCCGTGTCAGTGGGGGTGCTGTCTGGCAGCCATGTCAGTGGGGGTGCTGCCTGGCAGCCGTGTCAGTGTGGGTGCTGCCTGGCAGCCATGTCAGTGTGGGTGCTGTCTGGCAGCCGTGTCAGTGGGGGTGCTGCCTGGCAGCCATGTTAGTGGGTGCTGTCTGGCAGCCATGTCAGTGGGGGTGCTGTCTGGCAGCCGTGTCAGTGGGGGTGCTGTCTGGCAGCCATGTCAGTGTGGGTGCTGCCTGGCAGCCGTGTCAGTGGGGGTGCTGCCTGGCAGCCGTGTCAGTGGGGGTGCTGTCTGGCAGCCGTGTCAGTGTGGGTGCTGCCTGGCAGCCATGTCAGTGGGGGTGCTGCCTGGCAGCCGTGTCAGTGGGGGTGCTGCCTGGCAGCCGTGTCAGTGGGGGTGCTGCCTGGCAGCCCTGTCAGTGTGGGTGCTGTCTGGCAGCCGTGTCAGTGTGGGTGCTGCCTGGCAGCCATGTTAGTGGGTGCTGTCTGGCAGCCCTGTCAGTGGGGGTGCTGCCTGGCAGCCGTGTCAGTGTGGGTGCTGTCTGGCAGCCATGTTAGTGGGTGCTGCCTGGCAGCCGTGTCAGTGGGGGTGCTGCCTGGCAGCCCTGTCAGTGGGGGTGCTGTCTGGCAGCCGTGTCAGTGTGGGTGCTGCCTGGCAGCCGTGTCAGTGGGGGTGCTGTCTGGCAGCCGTGTCAGTGTGGGTGCTCTCTGGCAGCCGTGTCAGTGTGGGTGCTGCCTGGCAGCCGTGTCAGTGGGGGTGCTGCCTGGCAGCCATGTCAGTGTGGGTGCTGTCTGGCAGCCATGTTAGTGGGTGCTGCCTGGCAGCCGTGTCAGTGTGGGTGCTGTCTGGCAGCCGTGTCAGTGGGGGTGCTGTCTGGCAGCCGTGTCAGTGGGGGTGCTCTCTGGCAGCCGTGTCAGTGGGGGTGCTGCCTGGCAGCCGTGTCAGTGGGGGTGCTGCCTGGCAGCCATGTCAGTGTGGGTGCTGTCTGGCAGCCATGTTAGTGGGTGCTGCCTGGCAGCCGTGTCAGTGGGGGTGCTGTCTGGCAGCCGTGTCAGTGTGGGTGCTGTCTGGCAGCCGTGTCAGTGGGGGTGCTGTCTGGCAGCCGTGTCAGTGTGGGTGCTCTCTGGCAGCCGTGTCAGTGGGGGTGCTGCCTGGCAGCCCTGTCAGTGTGGGTGCTGTCTGGCAGCCGTGTCAGTGGGGGTGCTGCCTGGCAGCCGTGTCAGTGTGGGTGCTGTCTGGCAGCCATGTCAGTGTGGGTGCTGTCTGGCAGCCATGTCAGTGGGGGTGCTGCCTGGCAGCCGTGTCAGTGGGGGTGCTGCCTGGCAGCCGTGTCAGTGGGGGTGCTGTCTGGCAGCCATGTTAGTGGGTGCTGCCTGGCAGCCGTGTCAGTGTGGGTGCTGTCTGGCAGCCATGTCAGTGGGGGTGCTGCCTGGCAGCCGTGTCAGTGTGGGTGCTGCCTGGCAGCCGTGTCAGTGGGGGTGCTGTCTGGCAGCCATGTTAGTGGGTGCTGTCTGGCAGCCATGTCAGTGGGGGTGCTGCCTGGCAGCCGTGTCAGTGGGGGTGCTGTCTGGCAGCCGTGTCAGTGGGGGTGCTGCCTGGCAGCCGTGTCAGTGGGGGTGCTGCCTGGCAGCCCTGTCAGTGTGGGTGCTGTCTGGCAGCCGTGTCAGTGTGGGTGCTGCCTGGCAGCCATGTTAGTGGGTGCTGTCTGGCAGCCGTGTCAGTGTGGGTGCTGTCTGGCAGCCGTGTCAGTGGGGGTGCTGTCTGGCAGCCGTGTCAGTGTGGGTGCTCTCTGGCAGCCGTGTCAGTGTGGGTGCTGCCTGGCAGCCGTGTCAGTGGGGGTGCTCTCTGGCAGCACGGTTTCAGCCACGCAGGCACTGTTACAAGCTCTGCATCTCTTCAAGGCTGCCAATTGCCAGTGATTACTATTTCCAGCCTTGAAGAGGTGCACAGCTCTCCCCATGTCCTGGTTTAGATCACACTGTACTTCAGGTCACTGGAAACACAGACTGTGGTGGCAAGGTTCAAGCATCACTTTTCTGACAGGGAGAGAAGCAGGAAGCAGGATCACTGTGAACAGTCTTGGCTCATGTAAAGCCATCCAACACTTGGCTGCAATTTCTATCTTAATTTGGTGGGTATGACAGAAAATACAGAAAGCCACAGAATGATCAAATTGCAGCAAATCTGTATTTACACAACCCACTTAATACATGCCATTCATTGGAGTCCTGTTTTATAACACAGAGAATAAATGTGCACTAGATGTTCAAAGTTCCTGCTCCTTCTCTTCTACAGAAAATCCCCCATGAAGATTTAAAATGTCTAGAGTCCCTTTTCCTGAGGGACATCGTAATTGCAGAAGCCCGGGCACTGTCCCTGCCAATACAGGCTCTGCTCCTGTCCTGCGCTGTGACACACACCTTCCCTCTTGGCTCCTCTGGCCAGAAAAGCCCAGCACCTACGCACAGCAGCACACGCAGCGAGGGAGTTTTGATCCAAAAGCCCTGAGGAACTAAGAGTACAGGATTGCTCACCCCTACCCACATTAAAGACCATCTCAGCTGGGAGTTTTGCAGCTCAGGGGACCCGGCACAGCCCCAGCAAGGCAGCATCACCTCTGCCACACCGAGAGCCTCAAAAGCCGGTGAAGGGGAAACCACCACAGTGTCAGCACCCCAAATATAGAACCCTGCAGGCCTGTCTGACTGGGCAAAAGGGTTTTAGCCCACTGGTTTCTACCCAATACACAGTGAACAAAGCATCACCCACAGATGCTGCTGGCTCCTGTGCCCCAGTACGCCCAGGCACAGACAGGGCCAGTTGTCCCCAGGTGCCACGCACAGCTGGTGGTGCTGGGGAAGCCCCGGTACCTTCTCCAGCACTGCTGAGAATCCCATTTTGTCATCAACTGAGTCAAACTTGCACATAGAGTCAAGGCTGGGTCACCCATCACTGGGAGAAAGTAGGAGGATTAATTAGGTCATAAAACCCCACTTTTGACCAGAGGAGAGAATGTTGCAGAGCAGCCTCAAATTCCCTCCCCGCAAGGACTCCCCTCATCCCTTGCAGGGGGGGCACAGATCCATGAGAGCAGCAGAACCACATACCTGGGTCTCGCTCAGGGCACGGCAGGTCCGGGGCTCTCACCGTGCCCCTTTGGCTCTTTCACTGCCTGTGGGCAGGAGCAGAAGAGACAGTGCAGGGAGGGAATCTGCCCTGATGAGATGTCAGCGCTGCTGCTGAACAAAGTTTGGTTTGTGTGACATGAAAATACTCCAAAGCAACCTACAGGAGTTTCCCCAGCAGAACTTCTTGTTGGGAGAAATCTTGCAGTTCCCAAAATTTATGTCCCTTTGAATCGAGATGATCAGGAACCCAAATACCTTTTATAGTTCCCAAATGCATTTATAAAGCATTTCTCTTGGCTATGAAAGCCCTGAGCTGCAGCGCCAGAGGGGCTGCTTGTGGGCTCCCTGGGGAGGTTTCAGGCCAGGTATGTCTCTGTGTCCTCGCTCTTTTGTTTTGGGAGCTGCTGCTGGACGTTTGGCATGTTTGAATGTGAAGGAAGGTAGAGCTGAGAAATGACATAGGACACTGTTAGGACTGTTCCCTGAGGTATTAAAGCCTGGTAGGTGATTTCTCCCTCAGGTTCTTACTGAACAGGATGAGAAGAAGGGACTCGGGCAAAGCTCTGGCTGAGAGGGGATGACGGGAAAGGAAGTGGTTGGTAAAAATGCCAGGGGGTTTTGGTGAACTCTCGCCGCCCGTATGATTGGAGAGGGATCCTCCAGCTGTTACGCGGTCATTGAACAAGAACTGGGGCTGGGGAGCGATCGGGGTGAAGCTGCCCCCGTCCCCTCACTCTAGAAATGATAAACAGCAGCTGAAGGAGCAGCACCGTTGGGTCACGAACTGGCAGCGATGGGGATTTTAGCTTCCCAACGGAAACAGCGTCACAGCGCAGACCTCGGCCTCGCTGGAGGGGCATCCCAGAAACCTCCTCGTATCCCCCCTCTTCCCTGGCATGGCACAGGCAGCTCCCAGGGGTGCCAGAGACACCAGCAGCAGCAGCAGCAGCACCAGCTGCAGCAGCAGCACCACCAGCACCAGCAGCAGCAGCAGCACAAGCAGCACCAGCAGCAGCACCAGCAGCACCAGCAACAGCACCAGCACCAGAACCAGCACCAGCACCAGCACCAGCAGCACCAGCAGCAGCACCAGCAGAACCAGCAGCAGCACCAGCAGCACCAGCAGCAGCAGCACCAAAATCCTGCTTGAGAGCACGACTTGGGGATGAGGCTGCACTCGGTATCGAGTCCCGCTGTGCCTGAACTGGGGGGCAGGATAAAAGACAACCCCAAAAGCTTCCCGCTCCCTGCCTCAGTTTCCCTTTGGTCAGCAGCTCTTACACCGGTTCAGCTGCTGCTCTTCAGATTCATGGAGAAAAGATGTTACGCGGAGGCAACGGCACATCGAGGCATCCAGAGCTCCAGAAATGGGAGGGATATACGGAAGGGAAGGGAGGGAGGGAAGGAAAAAGCCTCTGAAAGGAATAGCCGGCACGTTGTATTTAAATACCAAGGAGGGATTTGGGGTCTCATCCTCACCAACACCAGCCAGTTTCTGCTGCTCCAGTGCTGGTTCACCTGACTGTGTGCTTTCGGAGATGCGCATGTGCAGTTTTCCCTCCCCACGTCCCCACAGAAAGTACTAGAAAAGGAATCCAGTGAACCCAGTAGTTCTGCCATGATGACGGTGCATGACAAAAAAGAAGACTCCAGCCAGTTTTGACCAGGCCTGGGGACCCACCTAAAGCTTAATGTGCTGAGCAATGGGTGACGGGGTGGGAAAGCTGTGCACTGCCTGCATTGCATATTCCAAAGCTGATCGGTTTTGCATTTCCAAAATCACAACAAACAAGGGAATGTATTAATTTGATGGTACCAATTTGTGATGCATTTTTCATTTTGTTAACTTTTGCTTCATGTGTCCTTGTGATCCTCACACATATTCATCTTGTAAATGTTCATGTAAAGTATCATTGTTTTGTTTTGCTCCAGCCCCTGAACTACAAGGGACAGAATCATAGAATTGTAGGGGTTGGAAGGGACCTCGAGAGATCATCGGGTCCAACCCTCTGCCAAAGCAGCTCCCTAGGACATATCACTCAGATAGGCGTCCAGGTGGGTCTTGAATATCTCCAGAGAAGGAGACTCCACCACCTCCCTGGCAGCCTGTCCCAGGGCTCCCTCACCCTCACTGGGAAAAAGTTTTTCCGCATGTTGCTGCGGAACTTCTTGTGCTCCCAACTTGCAGCCATTGCCCCTTGTCCTATCCCCACAGAGCACTGAAAAGGGGCTGGCTGATTCCCCCTGCATCCCCTGCTTAAGATAATTATAAACTTTAATTAGATTCCCCCTTAGTATTCTCAAAGCTGAACAATCCTATCTTACTCAGCCTTTCCTCATAGCGGAGATGCTCCAGGCCCTTCATCATCTTCTTCGCCCTTCTCTGGACTCTCCCACGGGATAGCCCCTATTAAGTAGCGGAGGAGATCAAAGTTAGCTCTTCCAAAATTCAGGGTAGCTATCCTACTTTTTGGCTTGCTTCTTCCACCCAGGATCTTGAACTCAACCATTTCATGGTAGCTTTGTCCTAAGCTGCCCCCGACCTTCACTTCCCTAACGAGCCCGTCCTTTTTAGTCAAAACAAGGTCAAGCACCCGCCCTCCCCTTGTAGGATCCTGCACCATCTGGAGCAGGAAATTGTCTTCAACATAGTGCGGAAATTGTCTGGACTGCATACGACTGGCCGTGTTGCTTGCCCAGCAAATATCTGGATAGTTGAAGTCCCCCATAAGGATCAGTGCCCAGGATCTTGAGGCTACTTCTAACTGCTTATAGAATGCGCTATCAACCTGCTCCTCTTGATCAGGTGGCCTATAGACACTCTCACAACAATGTCACCCGTGCCAGTTTGCCCCTTGATTTTAACTCACAAGCACTCGATGGATGTTTCATCCTTCCCCAGGTGTTGGTAGTCAGGGCCTGGCGGTCGGGAGATGTCGGGCTGTACGGAAAGGTAGGACACCCCCTCCTCAGGTAACCAATAGTAGGCAGCCGGTGATGTAAGCGGGCGGAAATGACATCGTAAACCTCGGCTATATAACACTGTGCCACTCACTAATAAACGCCATTTGCCGTCCCCCACGTTGGTGTCTGTGAGCTGATGGCCCGAGCGGCCAGAGTGTGGCCGCCGTGCCGTTCCTGAACCAGGTCGCCACGCCTAGAAAGGCAACAGCCAGGTGGAGCTCAATACATTCCAGCTGCTCTCTCACATAAAGAGCAACTCCTCCACCTCGCCTCCCTAGCCTGTCTTTCCTAAACAGCACATAGCCATCCATGACAGCGGGCCAGTCGTCCAGGTTGTCCTGGGGGATTCCATCCACTTTCTGTCCCCATCTTTTCACTCAGGGGTCTGGGTATCAGTAGACAAATGGTATTACTACTAAAGACTGAGGAAAAAAGGCCTCAGCCTTTTCTTCATCCTCTGTCACAATTAAGTAATTATAGATTTAATTAATTTGCTATTTGTTATTATAGAGTTAATAACATAAGTAGGGCCAGGGAGAATATCCCTCCTTTATTGGAGGTGGCAAACAAAAGGTTTGAAGGCTGAGCAAGTTTCCTGGTCAGAAACCTCCCCAGGTAGTCCACAAGCAACCCTGGTATCCTTGGGGCTAAGGTCATTCCTAGTCAAGGGAATGGTCCTAATAAAGCCAGATGTCATTTTCAGGCTCTACAGGCATCCACATTCAAAAATGCAACACGTCCAGCAATAGCTCCCAAAGATAAGGTGTGAGGGCTGAAAGATGTTTCTGGTCCGAAACCTCCCCAAGTAGTTGTCAGGATCCAAAACCAGACTAATTTGGCAGAAGTTACACACCATTGTGTTCCAAAAGACCTCAGGTTCCTCTGGGTGGCTGGGGGCACCTGGGCTTAACTCCTGAGTAATTCCCAACTAGGAATTTTGCCATGACCAGGTCTTCACAATTTTCAGGAACAGAATTAAGACTCAAAACCAAGTCAAGGGTCAAGTCACTTTATTTGGCCAACAACAAGTGTGCAAGAGAAGGGGGGGGAAAGAAATGCGATATCTACCACCATGGAGCTGCAGTGTCCTGTCAGGCCAATGTCTTCAGGTCTGGTGGGGCAACGTTCCCTCCATGTCGGTCACCTCTGTTCTTTTATTGTGTTGTATTCACTCCTTCCAGGAATCAATTAGCATATTCCAAGAGCTACTTTATTTAGCTGCACCCTCCACTCAGTGGTGGTGTGTCTGCCCAATGCCATCACTGGGAGGTTTTAGGTGGTCTTCAGGGGTCTCTGGCCCCTGTCTCTCCCAGACCCCGGGTCTGGGCACATGCACAGTGGTTGGGTTAAATTTAATCAGCTCTGCATTCAGGTCCACAGGAAGGCAGGATGCATCTGGTCTTGCAGTCTGACCGTTGCTCTATCGCTGACAGTGGTGAGAGCTGGTGGTGTAATGTTCCAGCAGTGTTGAGACAAACACCTGACACAGTCTCTTCATTGTTTGACACAGTCCCCTAGACCACCCTATGGCTCCACATGGCTGATTCCTTCATGTTATGCCACGGTGGCATGAATGATAGGAGGTAAAGAGAGGAAGAAGGAAAAGAGACAGCATGGTCACAATAGCTAGCAACATCCAATTAACTATTGCATTTTTACTTCTTAAAATGTAAATCTCTTCCTGCTGGAACAGGCTGCACAGAGAGGTGGTGGATGCCTGATCCCTGGAGGTGTTCAAGGCCAGGCTGGATGGGGCCCTGGGCAGCCTTGTGTAGCTCCAGGCCTGGAGGTTGGTGGCCCTGCCTGTGGCAGGGGGGTTTGAACTGTATGATCCTTGGGGTCCCTTCCAGCCCAGACCAGTCTGTGATTCTATTATCATCAATTCAGAACATCTATGCATTCTGGTACCTGTGTGGTTTTGGTGATACAAAGCAGAGTGATTGTGGCCTTTGTGGTTCATGTGGTCTGCTGCCCTGGTCTGTTCTGGTTGGGGTCGGCATACACAGTAGGAAAATGGATTTCCACACCCCCTTAGTCTAAGGCACATGTTTTGTTGGGGTCTCAAAACTTCTGTTCTAGATTTAAGCAAAGGCAAGTAAAAACACCCTCTTTAATAAGATCCATACTGCTGACAGTGTCGTTGGGCATTTCTTTAACGCCCTCAGGTGAAGCAGGAGTTACAAATTGCCTATTGGCTACAACATGTCGAATCAATTGTATAAAACATGGAATAATACGTGGTAAAATCAACAATGTGGTGAATCCACATGTCAAATAAAATAGGATTCCCTTAACCCATGGCCCAATGGGGAGCCAGGACAACATATCAATGTCCCAGCCTTCCCATGTTTGAACGGGGGCGTGGGCTAACTTCTGTATTCTGGCTGGGGTTTGTTTAACAACCTTGCCGTTGTCATCTATTTTCAAACCACAATTAGAATCATTTATTACCACCAATGCCTCCTCCTTTGGCTGGCAGGTAATTGAGAACCATGTGATGTGTTAATATTGCTCTTCACATTTGTGCCCCCTGATTGGCCAATAGAAGGAGGGCATGAGCTGTGTCATTAGTAATAATTCCTACGATGGCTTGTAGACGAATAATGCGATTTAGATTATAGATTGGGTCTCGAGCAGCCCTAATCCATTCGTTAGGATTCTAGGCTGCAGGTCCAAAATGTTGTACGACACATTGGAGGGTCCACCTGTCTTTTCCCCAGGACTGGCTACTCACACCTGCTATAGAAACATCAAGGGACCCTCGATATCGACTGAGGTCATCATAGACCTTAATTCCCAAACTGTTTCCACTCTGGTCTGGACACAAAAAACCAACCCAAAACCAGAAAGGGTGTATATAACCCACGTAACATGTTCTGCTCCAATTATTTGGTCATTTTCGATAAGCGTGGTGGCCACCAATCCAGTAATGACATTTAAAGCCCAATGGGCCTTACGCTTTGAGTCTTAAATTGGAACTACAGGGAGTTTCAAAATAAATCATGATTTTTAAACCCAAAGGATGCTTAATTCGATTATTTGATATTAATTATTGTTCCAAAAATTGCATCTCCGTGCTCCTACCCGATTGTGTAGTTACACTGAATGGTAACTTCCTGGTTGGTTATTGCAACCAGGTTCTGCCACAAGACAAAGGGTTGGATTCCCTCAATATCTCAACTCCCATAAGATTCGTATTAGACCAACAGATATCAAATGGTTTTTGATGACCAGTTTCATTGCAAAGCAAGGATGAGGTGCCTCTAGTCACTTGTCATACTCCTTACTCTCCCCAAGGCGAAAGAGTCCCCTTCCTGTCCCTGTCTGGGGGTCCTGCCTCATGTGGAGACAAGAAAAAGTGATTGTTCTGACCAGCTCGTGTTTGATCAGGAGAAAGGACTCTGCTGGACAGGATTTCTCCCCAGCCTAGAGAGCAGATGGCAGGGAGGACTTCAGTGTCTTTCCAAGTTGGTTCCCTGGAGCTTCGGGAATACCTCAGAGGAGCCGAGGAGTACGTGACGCCTTCACCTGCTCCTCTGCTGTAGCTGGGCTGGACTCCTGGGACAGTGGGAGCTGATGAAACATTACAGCACTGATGAGGGACAGCTCTGCCACAGAGTAGCTCCTCTGCCAAGCACACAGGGCTGTGGACACTGCCTGTAGGCATCAAGGGGAGACCTGAGAGGTTGAGAGTACTGACAGATGCTGAGAGCTCACTGGAGGAGAAATATCCCCAGCACTCTACCTGTGAGAATGTCCCTGGTATGTCTGTGGGTCCAGAGCAATGCAGGTTCTGTTCCTGGAGGGATCTCCTAAAGCTGGGACATGGGACAGTGTGTGGGGTCTGTCAGGAAGATAGATTCTCTATATGACAAGAAAGTGCTGCATGGAAGGGATGCCCTTGTGCCCCAACAGAGGGACAGGGCAGGACAGCTGTCTTCTCCTGGGCATGGTTGAGGGGTGCCCAGGGCTGTCCTTGCAAGCAGGGTCCTTGTGACCTGGAGTTTGTGTGCTGGGGCAGGGACTCTGCTGCTGCCAGGGTCAGCACTCAGCCTGCCTGCTGGGCTTTCCACAGGGATATAGACAACACCTCTGGGTTGAAGCAGTGACCCAGGGAAGGGCAACGTAAGGTCCTTCTGCTGCTGTAAGAAAGTGCTGCATGGGTCAGCTTTGCTCCCAGCCAGAGCTGATCCTTGAGAAATGCCAAAGAGAATATTTCTCCAAAGGCAGAGTCTTTGCTTTGACTTTTCCTCTCCTGGGGGCTGTGCGGAGTGTGGTAGATGAGAACTTATTTCTCCCCTTGAGAATATGCAGTGAAAACTTGATTCTCATGAAGATGTTGGAGCGTGGGCTGAGCCCTGCACACACAGAGGTTCCCTGGGGCAGCGCCCTGATGCCAGGAGGGGTCTGCAGAGCAGAGCTGAGCACAGGGCAGGTTGGATGAGGTCTGTGAGCACAGAGCAGGAGGTGAGATGGGCAAAAAGAAGGATCTGCAGGGAGAGCTCCAGGCAGCAGTGACACTGTCAGGGAGGGAGGAGCTGCTTCCAGAAATGCCCTGGCAGTGGGGATTTTGGACCTCTCTGACACTTCCCGACAAAGACAGTACTACAGGCAGGGACATTGTTAGGTGACAATGAGGTGGGAAAGCGTGTTGCATCCCTGCAGCCTACACAGAACCAGGTACAGGGGTGAGGCCGTGTGGGATGGGCTGTGGTGCAGATGGACAAGGGTGCCATTCAGGCTACAAGTGCCTGATAGGTCTTTGCCCTATTGGCTGTGACTGATGTCCCTGCCACAGAGGCCTCAGGGAAGACACATTGTCCTTATGGCCATGGACCATGGTTGACTCCTTGCACCCATCCCAGGGGAGGCCACCATGTGTCCTTCCCCTGTCCTTCCCTTGATGTCACACTCCCCACATTCCAAGGAAGAGTCCTCAGACACAGGTGAGGGTCAGGATCTCCCTGCCCAGGGCTGAGGGTCAGCACTTGGCATTGTTGCTTCATCGGACCAAGCCAGGGTATCCTCAGCATCAGAGCTGCCTGTGCTTTGCCTGGGTTTGTCTTCATGGCCTCCAGTTGTCTGCTCTAACGAGCCCCTGGGGAGGCTTTGTCAGGAATGGCTCCCAGTGGGGCCTGTTAGTGCTTCAAGGTACTTTGGGCAATACTCCTGCCTTGAACTTCTTGAGAAGTTTCTTCACTCTCCTCTTTGTAGCTGAAGTCTCTGGACTCACCAGAGACACCATGAGGCTCATTAACATCCAGAAAGCCCTTACAAGTATATCTCCTCAGGTAATTTTCTCTAAAAAATTAAGTCTTGTATAAGCAATTGGAGAGGTTTGAATTGGGTGATGAAAATTTTGAAGGAATTTCACAATGGAGGATTTTTTCATACAGAAAAAAATTGTTTCTGTCATTTTTCAGTCCATGGAAGATGTTGTAGCAGCATTCTACAGTGGATGTTTGTACAGAGGTCTCCTAAATAGTTCTGGAAAGGCAGGAAAAGCAGTGTCTTGAAATCCAACCCTGTCTGGATATCCTTGCTCTTCCCCAAGCCCAGCAGTTCCCTCACTGGCCTCCTGGGACTCCCAACACTTTTCCTGGCATCATCTGGGCTCACAGGCACAGACAGATTTCTCTGACAACAAACAGCAGTTCAACATGATCCAGTTTCATAACCATGAAATCTCTCTCCTCAGCTGCTGCTACAGCCAAGCAGCGTGTGAAGGGGTCAGCTTTACTGGTGCTCCCAGTGCACAACCTGGGGAGGTTTCAGGCCAGGGAGATCCTTCATCTCCTGCAACTTGTGCTTGGGTGCTCTTGCTGGGTAGTTAGAATTTTTGAACCTTTTTCTGGTAGAGCTGGAAAACTACCTCAAGCACAGTTAGTGGGATAGCTGGGGACGTTTCAGGCCAGGAATATCTTCAAGCCCTCGCTCCTTCTCTTTGGCACCTGTTGCTGGAGGTTTAGCAGTTTTAGAGGTTGTTGCTGGTAGATTGAAAAATGACGTCAGGCACTCTTAGGACCGTTGCCTTGGCTAGGAATGCCCTGAGCCTCAAGGTTTCTTGTACTGCTACTCTACTACCTGGGGAGGTTTCAGGCCACAAAACCTTTTCCAGACCTCACATCAATTTGTTTGGGAGCTGTTACTGGACATTTATCAGCTTCACAGGTGGACGCTTGTAGAGCCTGACAATGAAGTCAGGCAATCTTAGGACTGTTCCTTCACCTATGAAGGGGGGCCTGAGCCCCAAGGTTACTGGTGCTGCCTGCTGGCTCCCTGGGGAGATTTCCTGCCAGAAAATTCTTTCCTCCCTCACACCTTTTGTTTGGGGCTCTTACTGGACATTTGGTATTTTCGAAGTTGGACGCTGGCTGAGCCCGGAAATGACATCACACACTCTTAGGACCATTTCCGCAGCTACGAAAAATCTGAATCCCAAATTTACTGGGGCTGCTTTTGCTCTGCCTACCAGGGAAGATTTTCAGGCTCACAAGATACTGTAGCTCTCAAACCTTTTGTTTGGAAGAGATTGATGGACGTTTTCCACTTCTTGAACGTGGACACTGGTAGAGCTGGAAAATGATGTCTGGTGTTACAGGACCATTCCCTTGGCTGGGAATGGCCTTCCCCACAAGGTTCACGGGGCTGCATGTGGGCTACCTGGGGAGGTTTCAGCCCAGGAACACCATTCAGCCTCCATAGATTTATTTGGGAGCTATTGCTGTATGTTTAGAAATATCGAAGGGGGAACCTAGTAAAGTCCAAAAATGACGTGAGCCATTCCTAGGACAATTCTCTTGGCTAGGAAAGCCCTGACCCCCATGGTTACTGGGGCTGCTAGTGGGCTACCTGGGGAGATTTCAGGCCAGGAAGTTTTTTCAGCACTTGCAACTTTTGTTTGCGACCTACAATAAAGGTGGGAGATTCTCTCTGTCCCTCCTTTTCTTACTGTACTTAAAGAATTGAAAAAAAATAAAGTCTATTAAAAATTTTAAAGTATTAACAATAGAATCTCCCACCTTTATTGGATCTGGGGGGAACCACTGTGACGGAGGTTGAAGAAAATGCTTAGGTACTTAATGCTTTTTTGCTTCAGTCCCTAGCAGCATGACAATTGTCTCCTGATAGTCAGACCCCTGAGTGGAAAGATGGGGATGGGAAGGAAGTAGACTGAAGCACCCATCATCCAAGGGGAATTGGTTACTGACCTGCTCAGCTGCTTAGATCTGCACAAGTCTATGGGTCTGGATGGGATACACCTGAGGGCACTGGGGCAGCTGGCAGAAGTGATCCCCAAGCCACTGTCCCAGCAGTCTTGGCCAGAAGTGCAGGAGCTGCAGCTCCCGTCTGTCTGCAAAGGCCAGGAGGAGGAACTGGCTGATGGAGCTGCTGTTGGACATCTGTTGCCATCAACTGTGGAGACCTGTCCAAGGAAGAAAAGGCACAATGAGAAGTTAGGGAACTTTTCTTTGAGGGAAAAAGAAAATTCCATGCTTCTAATTTAGTTCAGGAAAACTCTTGCAGGTCCCTTTTGGGAGGTCTGTTTTGTGCTGGCTTCAGCGTGCCACTGCTGGGAGAAGGGAAGTCCAAGTCCTATGGATGGGAGTCTTCAAGTGAAGGCCAGCTCAGTGTCAGCCCCACTAATGGATGTGTGCGGAGCCAGCAGAAGGACCCTACACTGTCCTTCCATAGGTCACACTTTCCACCCACAGCTTCTTTCTGCAGTGCTGATGGAAGCCCAGCAGGCAGGCTGAGTGCTGACCCTGGAAGCAGCAGAGTCCCTGCCCCAGCACACAGACCCTGGGGCGCAGGGACCCTGCTGGTAAGGACAGCCCTGGGAAACCCTGGGTGCACAATCTGCTTCACAACTCTGCAACCATGCCCAGGAGAAGACAGCTGTCCTGCCCTGTCCCTCTGATGGGGCAGAAGGGCATCCCTTCCATGCAGCACCTTCTGGTCCTATAGAGAACCTGTCCTCCTGACAGACCCCACACACTGCCCCATGTCCCAGGCTTAGGAGGTCCCTCCAGGAACAGAACCTGCATTGCCCTGCACCCACAGACATACCAGGGAGAGGCTGTGGAGATTTCTCCTCCAGTGAGCTCTCAGCATCCATCAGCTCTCTCAGCCTCACAGGTCTCCCCTTGTTGCCTACAGGCAGTGTCCCCAGCCCTGTGTGCTTGGCAGAGGAGCTGCTCCTGGGCAGAGCTGTCTCTCTGCAGCTCTGCAATGTTTCATGAGCTTCCACCGTCCCAGGAGCCCAGCCCAGCTCACAGCAGAGGAGCAGGTGAATACATCACATACTCCATGCCCCACAGGCTCCTGCAAGTTGTCCCTGGAGCTCCAAGGAACAAACTTGGAGAGATACTGAAGTCCTCTCTGACTTTCCCTCCCTTGGCTAGGGAGAAATCCTTCTGTCCAGCAGAGTCCTTTCTGCTGATCAAACCAGAGCTGGGCAGGACAATCCCCTTTTCTTGGCCATCTCAGCAGCACAGCTACACAAAACTGCAACATTCCACCCCTCGCCTTTGCGAATCACATCTATGAGAATCGTCCTCACAATCCTCATCCCAACAGAAATTCTCTACAATTCTTCCACCACCCAGCTGTGTTCAGTCTCTTCTGCCCATTCCCTCATCCAGTTAGTGTTTGTATCTCAAATTCCTCGAGCCCCACGTTGGGCATCAAAAAGGACTGTGGTGGGTTTGGCCCTGATAGAGGCCAAATGCCCACCAAGCTGCTCGCTCATTCCCCCTTTCAGCCTAAAAGGGGAGAAAATATACATTGGGATATTTAGGACTTGAGATAAGGACAGAGGGATCACTCTCCAATGAGTAAAAGAAAGAAAAGTGATTTATTACTACTACACTACCTATATATTGTGATCCTATACCCTCACATCGACTGCGATCAATAACAGCGTAGTTACAAGGGTTAACAGAGTTTAACTGCCTATTCTTCGGCAGATAACCTTTAGGTTGTCAGGGTTTCTGGCCATGTCCCAGTGGGAAATCGGAATGGGTCCCTTGATTCTGCTTGCGTGAGTCCACCCCGTGGCTCAACATTGCCATCTCAGAGATGGTACTCCGTGATGGATAGAGGATAGAGAGAAAGTAAGGAGGAAGAGAAAGAAAAGTGTGTGCACAATAGCTCAATAGCGACAATCAAAACATTCAAACAATAAACAGTTTTGAAATTGCTTTTGCAATAGTCAATAAGAACTGTTAACATTTGATAGACATTAATTAACAATTTGAATTTGTCCCATTGCAAAAATCCCAATCACGTCCTGTTGCTGTCCCTTGTAGTTCAGGGGCTGGAGGAAAACAAAACAATGATACTTTACATGAACATTTACAAGATGAATATGTGTGAGGATCACAAGGACACATGAAGCAAAAGTTAACAAAATGAAAAATGCATCACAAATTGGTACCATCAAATTAATACATTCCCTTGTTTGTTGTGATTTTGGAAATGCAAAACCGATCAGCTTTGGAATATGCAATGCAGGCCGTCCACAGCTTTCCCACCCCGTCACCCATTGCTCAGCACATTAAGCTTAAGGTGGGTCCCCAGGCCTGGTCAAAACTGGCTGGAGTCTTCTTTTTTGTCATGAGCCATCATCATGGCAGAACCACTGGGTTCACTGGATTCCTTTTCTAGTACTTTCTGTGGGGAGGTGGGGCGGGAAAACTGCACATGCGCATCTCCGAAAGCACTGTCAGGTGAACCAGCACTGGAGCAGCAGAAACTGGCTGGTGTTGGTAAGGATGAGACCTCAAATCCCTCCTTGATATTTAAATACAACGTGCCAGTTATTCCTTTCAGAGGCTTTTTCCTTCCCTCCCTCCCTTCCCTTCCATATATCACTCCCGTCTCTGGAGCTCTGGATGCCTCGATGTGCCGTCGCCTCCGCGTAACATCTTTTCTCCATGATTCTGAAGAGCAGCAGCTGAGCCGGTGTAAGAGCTGCTGACCAAAGGGAAACTGAGGCAGGGAGCGGGAAGCTTTCGGGGTTGTCTTTTATCCTGCCCCCCAGTTCAGGCACAGCGGGACTCGATACCGAGTGCAGCCCCATCCCCAAGTCGTGCTCTCAAACAGGATTTTGGCGCTGGTGCTGCTGCTGCTGGTGCTAATGCTGGTGCTGCTGGTGCTGGTGCTGCTGCTGCTGGTGCTGCTGCTGGTGTCTCTGGGACCCCTGGGAGCTGCCTGTGCCGTACCAGGGAAGAGGGGGGGGATACGGCGAGGCTGCTAGGGTGCTGAGGGACGTCCCTCAGGCCAGGCCGAGGTCTGCACTGTGACGCTGTTTCCGTTGGGAAGCTAAAATCCCCATCGCTGCCAGTTCGTGACCCAACGGTGCTGCTCCTTCAGCTGCTGTTTATCATTTCTAGAGTGAGGGGACGGGGGCAGCTTTATCCTGATCACTCCCCAGCCCCAGTTCTTGTTCAATGACTGTGTAAGAGCTGGAGGATCCCTCTCCAATCGCACGGGAGGCCGAGAGTTCACCAAAAACCCCTGGCACTTTTACCAACCACTTCCTTTCCTGTCATCCCCTCTCAGCCATAGCTTTGCCCGAGTCCCTTCTTCTCATCCTGTCAGTAAGAACCCGAGGGAGAAATCACCTACCAGGCTTTAATACCTCAGGGAACAGTCCTAACAGTGCCCTATGTCATTTCTCAGCTCTACCTTCCTTCACATTCAAACATGCCAAATGTCCAGCAGCAGCTCCCAAAACAAAAGAGCGAGGACACAGAGACATACCTGGCCTGAAACCTCCCCAGGGAGCCCACAAGCAGCCCCTCTGGCGCTGCAGCTCAGGGCTTTCATAGCCAAGAGAAATGCTTTATAAATGCATTTGGGAACTATAAAAGGTATTTGGTTCCCTGATCATCTCCATCCAAGGGAATATAAATTTTGGGAACTGCAAGAAGTCTCCCAACAAGAGGTTCTGCTGGGGAAACTCCTGTGGGTTGCTGCACTGTCTTTTCTGCTTCTGCCCACAGGCAGTGAAAGAGTCAAAGGGGCACGGTGAGACCCCCGGACCTGCCGTGTCCTGGGCGAGACCCAGGTATGTGGTTCTGCTGCTCTCATGGATCTGTGCCCCCCCTGCAAGGGATGAGGGGAGTCCTTGCGGGGAGGGAATTTGAGGCTGCTCTGCAACATGCTCTCCTCCTGTCAAAAGTGGGTTTTTATGACCTAATTAATCCTCCTACTTTCTCCAGGTGATGGGTGACCCAGCCTTGACTCTATGTGCAAGTTTGACTCAGTTGATGACAAAATGGGATTCTCAGCAGTGCTGGAGAAGGTACCGGGGCTTCCCCAGCACCACCAGCTGTGCGTGGCACCTGGGGACAACTGGCCCTGTCTGTGCCTGGGCGTACTGGGGTATAGGAGCCAGCAGCATCTGTGGGTGATGCTTTGTTCACTGTGTATTGGGTAGAAACCAGTGGGCTAAAACCCTTTTGCCCAGTCAGACAGGCCTGCAGGGTTCTATATTTGGGGTGCTGACACTGGTGGTTTCCCCTTCACCGGCTTTTGAGGCTCTCGGTGTGGCAGAGGTGATGCTGCCTTGCTGGGGCTGTGCCGGGTCCCCTGAGCTGCAAAACTCCCAGCTGAGATGGTCTTTAATGTGGGTAGGGGTGAGCAATCCTGTACTCTTAGTTCCTCAGGGCTTTTGGATCAAAACTCCCTCGCTGCGTGTGCTGCTGTGCGTAGGTGCTGGGCTTTTCTGGCCAGAGGAGCCAAGAGGGAAGGTGTGTGTCACAGCGCAGGACAGGAGCAGAGCCTGTATTGGCAGGGACAGTGCCCGGGCTTCTGCAATTACGATGTCCCTCAGGAAAAGGGACTCTAGACATTTTAAATCTTCATGGGGGATTTTCTGTAGAAGAGAAGGAGCAGGAACTTTGAACATCTAGTGCACATTTATTCTCTGTGTTATAAAACAGGACTCCAATGAATGGCATGTATTAAGTGGGTTGTGTAAATACAGATTTGCTGCAATTTGATCATTCTGTGGCTTTCTGTATTTTCTGTCATACCCACCAAATTAAGATAGAAATTGCAGCCAAGTGTTGGATGGCTTTACATGAGCCAAGACTGTTCACAGTGATCCTGCTTCCTGCTTCTCTCCCTGTCAGAAAAGTGATGCTTGAACCTTGCCACCACAGTCTGTGTTTCCAGTGACCTGAAGTACAGTGTGATCTAAACCAGGACATGGGGAGAGCTGTGCACCTCTTCAAGGCTGGAAATAGTAATCACTGGCAATTGGCAGCCTTGAAGAGATGCAGAGCTTGTAACAGTGCCTGCGTGGCTGAAACCGTGCTGCCAGACAGCACCCCCACTGACATGGCTGCCAGACAGCACCCACACTGACACGGCTGCCAGACAGCACCCACTAACATGGCTGCCAGACA
Organism: Gallinula chloropus; assembly: GCF_964237585.1. Lineage (NCBI taxonomy): Eukaryota > Metazoa > Chordata > Aves > Gruiformes > Rallidae > Gallinula > Gallinula chloropus. Next base: position 57,487 of record NW_028168437.1, read on the forward strand.
GCACCCACACTGACACGGCTGCCAGGCAGCACCCACTAACATGGCTGCCAGGCAGCACCCACACTGACAGGGCTGCCAGACAGCACCCACTAACATGGCTGCCAGGCAGCACCCACACTGACATGGCTGCCAGACAGCACCCACACTGACACGGCTGCCAGACAGCACCCACACTGACATGGCTGCCAGGCAGCACCCACACTGACACGGCTGCCAGGCAGCACCCCCACTGACATGGCTGCCAGGCAGCACCCACACTGACACGGCTGCCAGACAGCACCCACTAACATGGCTGCCAGGCAGCACCCCCACTGACACGGCTGCCAGACAGCACCCACACTGACATGGCTTCCAGACAGCACCCACACTGACACGGCTGCCAGGCAGCACCCCCACTGACACGGCTGCCAGGCAGCACCCACACTGACACGGCTGCCAGGCAGCACCCCCACTGACACGGCTGCCAGACAGCACCCCCACTGACACGGCTGCCAGGCAGCACCCCCACTGACAGGGCTGCCAGACAGCACCCCCACTGACACGGCTGCCAGGCAGCACCCCCACTGACATGGCTGCCAGACAGCACCCCCACTGACACGGCTGCCAGACAGCACCCCCACTGACAGGGCTGCCAGACAGCACCCCCACTGACACGGCTGCCAGGCAGCACCCCCACTGACACGGCTGCCAGGCAGCACCCCCACTGACATGGCTGCCAGACCCCCTGTCTCGGGCTGTGCTGCTGCTCCTCGGGCTCTCACAGCTCCCCTCCCCCCAGCACAAGGTGTCTCCTTTCCCGGGCGGCTGTTCCATTCCCCACAGCAGGGGGGAGTTTCTCCCCCTCCAGCCTCTCCCCACCCCCGGCACCCCCTCTCCCTGCAGCTCCGCTCCCCCGCCCAGCCGGGGCTTTTGGTATCTGCCACAGCCTGGGCAGCAAGTCCCTGCCGGAGCCATCTGGGCCTCGTGTGGAGTCGGCAGCCCCAGAGCTTCAGCCCCTCAGTAAGTTCACCCCTCTTTTCCACCCCCTTTTCTTTGTGCTGGCAAATTCTTGTACAGATTTGGCAGTGTGCCACCTGTCTGGAGGGTGTGAGCAGAGTATTTCCCTGCTCCCACCCGATGCTGAGTTTGTTTCCCTCCCCTGCAGCTCTGAGCTGAACTCTGACAGAGCCTTAAAAGCTGCTGAACATGACCCAGACTGTTCTGCCTGAGGCCAGGGACGTGCTGATGCCTACAGACACCTGCCAGAGCCAGCTCAACTTTGGGAACCAAGACAAGGTACAGCTCGGAGATTTCTTTCTCCAAGTACAGTTTCTGTGGCTACTTGAGTGTTCTCACTTCTTCCTCCAGTTCCTATTCCTCATATTCCTCCACCTGATATTGCTCCCCCTCGTATTCCTTCCTGTATTCCTTCTCTAATTCCATCTTGTATTCCTTCTCCTCTTCTTCCTCATCTTCCTTTTTGTATTTCTTCTACTATTTCTCCTTCAATTTCTCCTCCTCCTCCTCCAGCGCCTCATCCTCTTCATACTCCTCCTCCTATTCCTCCTCCTATTCCATCTTCTGTTGCCGCTTCTGTTCCTTCTCATATTCCTCCAACTCCTCTTACTCTGTATTGCTTCTTGGATTCTTCTAATTTCTCCTCATCATCTTCTTCCTCAGCCTATACCTCCTCATACTGTTCGTTCTCCATCCTGCACCTCCTCTTCCACCTCCAAGTATTCCTCCTCATATTCCTTCTCAGTTCCTCCTTGCATTCCTCCTTCTCCTCGTATTACTTCCTGTATTCCTTCCTATGTAACTCCTTGTATTCCTCCTCCTACTCTTCCTCATATTCCTCCCTGTATAACTGGATAATTCCTGCTCCTCGTCCTCTTCTTCCTCATTCCCAAACTCTTCTTCCTCTGTACTATTTTTATCATCATATCATTCCTCCTCTTGGATTTAGTTCCTTATTCGTATTCATCCTCTTATTCTTCATAGTCTGTCTTCCTTCTACACTTCCTCCTCCTCCTCCTTGTATTCCGTCTTGGATTTTTCTTCCTCTTCTTCCTCCATCTCATCCTCCTCCTGCTCTTCGGCCTCCTCCACTTACCTCTATTCGTCCTTATTATTCCTCCTAATACTGTTCATTGTCTGTGCTCCTCCACCACCTCTTCCTCCTCATAATATTTTATGTATTCCTTTAGGAATCTTCTTTCTCCTCGTCCTCTTCTTCCTCTTTCCCAACCTCTTCTTCGTTAGTCTCATCCTCGAATTCTTCCTCCACTTACCTGTATTCTTCCTTAATATTCCTCCTCCTACAGTTCATTGTCCGTCTTTCTCCTTCTCCACCTTCTCCTTCACCTCCAGTTGCACCTCCTCCTCCTTTTCGTATTCCTTCTTGGATTCTTCTTCCTCCTTGATCTCATCTTCCTCCATCTCATCCTCTTCCTCGTCGTCCTCTACTTACCTGTTTTCTTCCTTAGTATTCTTCCTCATACTCTTCATTCTCCGTCGTCCACAACTTCATCCTCATCCTCCTCCTCTTCTTCATGTTCCTCCCTGTGTTCATTCTTGGATTCTTCTTTCTCCTCGTCCTCTTCTTTCTCTCATCGTCCTCCTCCTACTCCCCCTCCTCCTCCTCTTACTCTTCTCTGTATTCCTTTCTGGAATCTTCTTTCTTTTCGTCCTCTTCTTCCTCTTTCTCAGCCTCTTCTTTGTCTGTCTCATCCTCATCCACGTTTTCTTCCTCCACTTTACCTGTTTTCGTCCTTAAAATTCCTCCTCATACTGTTCATGGTTTGCTTCCATCCTCCTCGCCTCCTCCTTCTCCTCCAGCTCCACCTCCTCCTTTTCGTATTCCTTCTTGGATTCTTCTTCCTCCTTTTCCTCATTTTCCTCCATCTCATCCTCCTCCTCATCCTCCTCCTCCACTTACCTGTATTCTTCCTTCGTATTCCTCCTCATAGTGTTCATTGTCCATCCACCTCCTCCTTTTCATACTGTTCTTTGTCAGTCCTCCTCCAAATCTGCTTCCTGATGCTGCTTTTCCTCATATTCCTCCCTGTGATCATTCTTGGATTCTTCTTTCTCCTCGTCCTCTTCTTCCTCTGTCTCATCCTGCTCTTCATTCTCCTCCACTTACCTGTGTTCTTCCTTAGTATTGCTCCTCATACTGTTCATTGTCTGTGCTCCTCCACCTCCTCTTCCTCCTCATCCCCATATTCTTCACTGTATTCCTTTTTGGAATCTTCTTCCTCATCGTCCTTTTCTTCCTGCTGCTCCACTTCTTCTTCCTCTGCTTCATACTCCTCCTCCTCGTCCTATTTCTTCTTTCTCTTACCTGGCTTCCTCCTTAGTATTTCACCTCTTATTCTTCATAGTCTGTCTTCCTTGTCCTCCACCTCCTCCTCCACCTCCACCTCCTCCTCCTCCTCCTCCTTGTATTCCTTCTTGGATTCTTCTTTCTCCTCGTCGTCTTCTTTCTCGTTCTCAACCTCTTCTTCCTCTGTCTCATTCTGCTCTTTGGATTTTTCCTCCACTTACCTGTATTCTTCCTTAGTATTCCTCCTCACACTGTTCACTGTCTGTCTTTCTCCTCCTCCTCATACTGTTCATTGTCGGTCCTCCTCCAAATCCACCTCCTAATCCTGCTCTTCCTCATATTCCTCCCTGTGTTCATTTTTGGATTCTTCTTTCTCCTCGTCCTCTTCTTTGTCTCATCGTCCTCCTCTTACTCCCCCTCCTCCTCCTCTTACTCTTCTCTGTATTCCTTTCTGGAATCTTCTTTCTTTTCGTCCTCTTCTTCCTCTTTCTCAGCGTCTTCTTTGTCTGTCTCATCCTCATCCACGTTTTCTTCCTCCACTTTACCTGTTTTCCTCCGTATTATTCTTCCTCATACTGTTCATCGTTTGCTTCCATCCTCCTCGCCTCCTCCTTCTCCTCCACCTCCACCTCCTCCTTTTCGTATTCCTTCTTGGATTCTTCTTCCTCCTTTTCCTCATTTTCCTCCATCTCATCCTCCTCCTCTTCCTCCTCCTCCACTTACCTGTGTTCTTCCTTAGTATTGCTCCTCATACTGTTCATTGTCTCTTCTCCTCCACCTCCTCTTCCTTCTCATGCTCATATTATTCACTGTATTCCTTTTCGGAATCTTCTTCGTCCTCGTCCTTTTCTTCCTGCTGCTCCAATGCTTCTTCCTCTGCTTCATACTCCTCCTCCTCCTCATATTTCTTCTTTCTCTTACATGGCTTCCTCCTTAGTATTTCACCTCTTATTCTTCATGGTCTGTCTTCCTTGTGCTCCACCTCCTCCTCCACCTCCTCCTCCTCCTTGTATTCCTTCTTGGATTCTTCTTCCTCCTCTTCCTCTTCTTCCTCCATCTCCTCCTCATTCTCCTCCTCCACTTAGGTGTATTCTTCCTTAGTATTCCTCCTCACAGTGTTCATTTTCTGTCTTCATCCTCCAGCACCTCCACCTGCTTCTCCTCCTCATATTCCTTCTTAGATTCTTCTTCCTCTTCTTTCTCTTCTTCCTCCATCTCATCCTCCTCCTCATCCTCCACTTCATCCTCCTCCACTTACCTCTATTCGTCCTTAGGATTCCTCCTAATACTGTTCATTGTCTGTGCTCCTCCACCTCCTCTTCCTCCTCATAATATTTTTTGTATTCCTTTCTGGAATCTTCTTTCTCCTCGTCCTCTTCTTCCTCTTTCTCAACCTCTTCTTCGTTTGTCTCATCCTCGAATTCTTCCTCCACTTCCCTGTATTCTTCCTTTATATTCCTCCTCCTACTGTTCATTGTCCGTCTTTCTCCTTCTCCACCTTCTCCTTCACCTCCAGTTGCACCTCCTCCTCCTTTTCGTATTCCTTCTTGGATTCTTCTTCCTCCTTGATCTCATCTTCCTCCATCTCATCCTCTTCCTCGTCGTCCTCTACTTACCTGTTTTCTTCCTTAGTATTCTTCCTCATACTCTTCATTCTCCGTCGTCCACAACTTCTTCTTCATCCACCTCCTCTTCTTCATGTTCCTCCTTGTGTTCATTCTTGGATTCTTCTTTCTCCTCGTCGTCTTCTTTCTCTTTCTCAACCTCTTCTTCCTCTGTCTCATTCTGCTTTTTGGACTTTTCCTCCACTTACCTGTATTCTTCCTTAGTATTCCTCCTCACACTGTTCACTGTCTGTCTTTCTCCTCCTCCTCATACTGTTCATTGTCAGTCCTCCTCCAAATCCACCTCCTAATCCTGCTCTTCCTCATATTCCTCCCTGTGTTCATTTTTGGATTCTTCTTTCTCCTCGTCCTCTTCTTTGTCTCATCGTCCTCCTCCTACTCCCCCTCCTCCTCCTCCTCTTACTCTTCTCTGTATTCCTTTCTGGAATCTTCTTTCTTTTCGTCCTCTTCTTCCTCTTTCTCAGCCTCTTCTTTGTCTGTCCCTTCCACCTGCCTCTCTTATTTCTTCCAGACCTGTGCTTTTTTTAGTCTTTCTATTTGGATTCCAACTGTTCTTTCCAACATTGGGATCAAATAGGCACAAGCTGTGTGACAGGCAGCCCTGCAGCGTGCAGGAGAGCACCCAGCGTGCAGTGCACAGTGCGCTTCCGGACGTACCCGCGCTGTACATTGTACAGTGCAACACCATCCAGTGCAGTGCAGCGCCTGGAATACAACACAAAGTGCACTGCAGAGAGCAAGAGGACAGCACGGGACTTACAGTGCAGTCCCACCCCGTAACATACAGACAGGGCAAGGCTACACCCAATGGGAAATACAGTAAAGCCCCAAAACACAGACAAGGTGATGTGTACAGTGCACACAGTGCCGGGCATCAACCTTCCAATACTCTCAAGCTGTGTGTGTATATGTGTATATATGCCAGAGCAGAGCGGGCTGCCGTAGCTGCCAGTGGTGCCTGGGGGCCCTGGGGTGCCCCCCACACAGGGTGCCTGGGCTGCAGGGAAGGGCTGCTGCTGCTGGGCAGGCGGTGGGCACAGGTTGGCTGAGCCTGAGAGAGAGACAGGAGCGCTGGGCGGTGGGCAGCTCTGCTTCAGCCCCCAGGAGCGCAGTGTCCCTGGGCTGAAGGCTCGGGCTGGGTCCTTCCCTGGGGGTAGACGCTGTGGGGAAGGACAGAAGTCTGCAGGGGCCGGGGGCCCCCTGGGCCGGGCTGTGGCAGCACCATGGTCCCTGGGGATGGTTGGTTGCTAAGGCCTCTCTGGAGTCTCCAGGAAGTGACGTAGGGGCTGCCTGTGTTCTGCCCCATCCCATCTGCCTCCCAGCCCCTCCCGGGCACGGAAGGGTCTTGGGGGTGCCCTCAGCCCCCACCAGCAGCTCTTGGGGGCTGTGAGGGGAAAGAAAAGTCCTGGCAAACAGGCGAGGTGCCTGAAGATCAGGCCAAAGCCCTTGTCACTCCAGCCTTTAAAAAATGCAGGGGCTGCTCAGATGGCCCAGAAATGTCTGGACACATTACTGTCCCTCACCAGGATCCCAAAAATCCCATCCCTGTGGCTTTTTGGGAGCCCCTTCAGCAGATCACCGGAGCTGTTGGGGAACTCTGGGGTCTCTCCAGGAGTCTCAGGCAGACTGCTTGAGGGGCTCCCAAAGCTCCCCGACACAGAGCTTCTCCTCGCTGTGCAACCAAAGAGGCCTGGCCACCCAGAGCTGCTCGAGGGGCCCCCACAAAGCCCTTTGACACACCCAGAAGCAACCGACCCCCCACATCCACCTTCTCTCCTGATCGTTCCTTTTGTCTTTTTCTCTTCACACCCTCCACCCACCCACCTCTTCCTCTTGCTCTTTCTGTTTCTCTTATTTCTGATTTTTTCTTCCTTCCGCCACCCCCCTTCCAGCCCCTTCCTCTGGCTCTTCCTTCATCTTTTTTTCTTGGGTTATTTCTTTTTCCCTCCCTACCTGCCCCTTTCTCCTTGTCTTTCCTTGGGCTTTTAGGACTGGTTTGGTTTGGGAATTTTTTCTCCCTGACAGTGAAAGGAAACAACAAAACACCCCCACTGCGGTACCACACGTGTCAGACACATCACACCAGACAGTGCCCAGAAGAGACTGTACAGAGCACTAAAAAATACAGGCAACAGAATGATGGAAACTACAACAGAAAGTCCCCTGGGGAGCAACACAAAATACACTGAGCAATAGGATGGAGAAGTGAACACCGTGTGACACAGCACAGTGCAGACAGGACAGTGCACACTGTCCAGGGCAATACAGGCCCTGCTGCCTATACCGTGCCTACCTGACAATAACATAAATATAAAAAGATGTCTATATATGCATTTAAAGAGTGATATAAATATATATATAAAACCATGAAGCATCAGGCAATTAGACAGCAACACATATTTGGGCCCAGTGGTACACGCCACCCGCATGTCATCGATGCCTTCTGCTGTCTCCTCAGGTTTTGTTTTGCCAGTTTTCAGCTGTTTTTTTTTTAATCTGCTGGTTTTTAGATTCCAGCTTGCCCCTTCCACCTGCCTCTTTTATTGCTTCCTGCCCTGTGCTTCTTTGAACCCTTCTATTTTTCTTCCAGCCTGCTGTTGCCATCTGCTGTTTCTTTGGGTTTCCCTCCCACCGCTTCCACCTCCAATGATTTTTCCTTTTTGCCGCCTCTTCCATCTCCTTTATTTTCTGCTGGCAGCTCCCTGCCCACACCTGAACTTCTTACTTTTGCTTTCCACCCACTCGCTTTCCTTTGCCTTTTAGTTTTTAGTTCCTTCCTTCTGTTTATTCCTGTTTTTTCACTTCCCCATCCAACCCCCTTTCCAGGAGTTTCCTTCTCATTTCTGGTTTTGTGTGGTTCATTTTTCACTTCCTCCCCTGCCCGCCCCCTCCTACTTTTCTTGTCTTGTTTGGTTTTGGATTTGTTTTCGTATTTCTTTGCCTGATTCTTCCTGCTCTTTTCTTTTTTTTTGAATTGCTGTTTCATGTTCATTTTTTCCCCTGCCAACCCCCCCCTGTTTCCTGCTGTTTCTGTTCTCTCTTTGGTTTTCCCCTGGTACCTTTCCGGTGATGACAGAACTTGGGTGGTGCCGTGGCCAAAGGTGGAGCTGCCCGGTGGAGGCAGGTTTTTGGTTGTCCACTCCCCCGTGGGATGGAAGAAGCAGCTGCCTGGAGCCTTCTCCAGACCTGTGTGAGGGAGAGGGAGCGGTGACTGGCTGGGGAGACTCGCAAGGCCCCCACCAGCAAGCGGGTCCCGATGGCCAAAGGCCCCCAGCTCTTTCCTGAGCACGCTGGGAATTTGTGTCTTGGCTCTGGGTACCCACTGAGCTGCTGCCACAGCAGGAGGGGCTTGAAAAGCAGGGAGGAGCTTTGTTTGTGTGAGGTGACCCGGGAGAGCTGGGCACAAGGAGCTGGGAAATGCTGTGGATTCCCTGGGCAGGCGTCAGCCAGGCGAGAGCCGGCACGCTGCCCGGGCTTGCTGAAGCCCTGTGCCAAAAGCGCCCTGGGGACAGGGGTGAGGGGGATTCTGGCAGCGCCCGGGGTGGGTGATGCCAAAGGTGCCTGGGGGCCAGAGCAGAGCAGGGTGCCATAGCTGCCAGTGGTGGCTGGGGGCCCTAGGGTGCCCCCCACTAAGGGTGCCTGGGCTGCAGGGAAGGGCTGCTGCTGCTGGGCAGGCGGTGGGCACAGGTTGGCTGAGCCTGAGAGAGAGACAGGAGCGCTGGGCGGTGGGCAGCTCTGCTTCAGCCCCCAGGAGCGCAGTGTCCCTGGGCTGAAGGCTCAGGCTGGGTCCTTCCCTGGGGGTAGACGCTGTGGGGAAGGACAGAAGTCTGCAGGGGCCGGGGGGCCCCTGGGCCGGGCTGTGGCAGCACCATGGTCCCTGGGGATGGTTGGTTGCTAAGGACTCTCTGGAGTCTCCAGGAAGTGACGTAGGGGCTGCCTGTGCTCTGCCCCACCCCATCTGCCTCCCAGCCCCTCCCGGGCACGGAAGGGTCTTGGGGGTGCCCTCACCCCCCCCCAGCAGCTCTTGGGGGCTGTGAGGGGAAAGAAGGGTCCTGGCAAACAGGCGAGGGGCCTGAAGATCAGACCAAAGCCCTTGTCACTCCAGCCTTTAAAAAGTGCAGGGACTGCTCAGATGGCCAAAAATGTCACGATGTACCGGTGTCCCTCTCCAGGATCCCAAAAATCCCATCCCTGTGCCTTTTTGGGAGCCCCTTCAGCAGATTATTGGAGCTGTTGGGGATCTCTGGGGTCTCTCAGTGTCCTCGCGCAGACTGGTGGAGGGGCAACCAAATACACCCAGCACTGAAGTGTTCCAACTGCTTCCAGATTCTCCCCCCCACCCCAGAATCCCTCCCTTCCACTCCTTTTCATTTCTCTTTGGTGGTTTTTTCCCTACTTCTCCCCCCCCATAACCCCCCTCCCCCTGCACGAAACTTGATCGTGCTCTTTAGTTACTCTTTTGGCAGGGGGTTCCTTTGCTTCCTCCCCCCTTTCTCCTCTTTTATTTTCCTTTCTTCACCCCCACCTCCAAACCCTTCTTCACGCTCTTTCCCTCTTTGGTGGTGGTGGTTTTTGGTGGGTGTTTCCATGTCGCGCCCCCCCCCCCCCCCCCCCGGCTTCCTGCTTTTTCTTCTGTTGTAGTTGGGACTTTTTCTCTTCCCGTCCCTGTCCCCACCTCCTGTCCTCTCCTTTTCCCTTTTTCTTGGTTTTGGGCTTTTCCTTCCCTCTTTCCTGCCCCTTCCACTTGCTGTTTCCTTTCTCTTGTTTTGCTTTTTATTCGATTCCCCCCGTGCCTTTTGCCCTTCCCTTTGTTTGTGCTTCCCGACCCCTCGCCCAGCCCTTTTTCCCAAATTTGTCCTTATGTTTCCCTGTGGGTCTCTGTGGGTCCCCAGGTGTCCCTATGGGCTGCTGTAGGTCTCTATGAGTCTCTATGGGTGTCTGTATGTCCCTGTTGGTCTCTATGGGTCTCTATCGATCCCTGTGTCTCCCTGTGTGTCTCTATGGTTCCCTAAGGTTCCCTGTGTATCTGTGTGTGTCTCTTTAAGTCTCTATTGGTCTCTTTGTGTCCCTACGGGTCTCTATGGGTCCCTATGGGTCCCTCTGAGTCGCTATGGGTCTCTATGAGTCCCCCTGGGTCTCTATGGGTCTTTAAGGGTCTTTATGATTCCCTGTGGGTCTCTATTGGTCTCTGTGGGTCCCTGTGTGCCCCATTGTTTTCTGTGCGTCTCTGTGGGTCCCTATGGGGCTCTATGGTGCTCTATGAGTCTCTATTGTCTCTACGGGTCCATATGGGTCTCTTTTGGTCTCTATGGTGCCTATAGGTCTCTGTGGCTCTCTGTGGGTCCCTCTGGGACTCTATGGGTTAGTATGTTTCTCTATAGGTCCCTATGGGTGTCTATGGGTTTCTGTGGGTCCTTGTGGGTCTCTATGGGTCTCTGAGGGGTCCCTGTGAGTCTCTATAGGTTTCTATAGGTTCTTATATGTCTGTGTGTGTTCCTGTGGCTGTCTATGGGACTCTATGGATCTCTATGGCTCTTTATGGGTCTCTATGCATCTCTGTGGGTCCCTATGGGTCTCTGTGTGTCTCTATAGGTCCCTATGTGTCTCTATGGGTCTCTATGGTTCCCTGTAGTTCTCTGTGGTTCTCTGTGGATCCCTATGGGTCTCTATGAGCCTCTGTGTGTCTCTGTGGCTCCCTATGGGTGTTAGTGAGTCTGTCTGGGTCTCTGTGGTTCTCTGTAGGTCTCTATGGGGCCGTGTGGGTCGTTATGGGTCTCTATGAATCTCCATGGGTTTCAGTGAATCTCTGTGAGTCTCTACGGGTCTCTAAGAGTCCCTGTGGGTCTCCATGGGTCTCTATGGGCCCCTGTAGGTCTTTATGGGTCTCTATGGGTCCTCTTGCGTCTCTATGAGTCTTTATGGGTCTCTGCTGGTTCTTGTGAGTCTCTGTGGGTCTCTATATTTTCCTATTGGTCTCTATTTGTCTATATGGGTTCTTCTGTGTCTCTGTGGGTCCCTATGGGTCTCTGTTGGTCCCTATGGGTCCCTATAGTTCCATATGGGTCTCTAGGGGTCTCTAGGGGTCCCTATAGGTCTCTGGGGTTTCTTTTTTGTCCCTATATGTCCCTATGTGTCTGTATGGGTCCCTATGGGTCCCTGTGGGTCTCTGTGGGGCTCTATGTGTCTCTGTGGTTCTCTGTGGGTCTCTTTGGGGCTCTATGGTTCTCTGTGGTTCTCTATGGGTGACCATGGTTCTCTGTGGGTCTCTATGAGTCCCTATCATTCCCTGTTTGTCCCTATGGGTCTCTATGAGTCTCTATGAATCCCTGTGTGTCTCTGTGGGTCACTATGCGTCTCTGTGAGTCTCCATGAGTGTCTGAGGGTCTCTATTGGTCCCTATGTGTCCCTGTAAATCTCTCTGGGTCTGTATGGGCTTCTATGGGTCCTTATGGACCTCTTTTCGTCTGTGTGGGGTTCTATGGGTCCTTACATGTCCATATGGGTCCATATGCGTCCCTATGTGTCCCTATAGGACTCTATGGGTCCCTATAAGTCTCTATGTGTATCTATGTGTCCCTGTGGGTCTCTATGGGTGTCTACGGCTTCCTATAGATCTCTGTGGGTCTCTAAGTTTCTCTATGGGTCTTTGTGATTCACTGTGGGTCTCTATGGGTCCTTCTGGGTTTCTATGGGTCTCTATAGGTCCCTGTGGGTCCCAGTGGGTCTCTATGTATCCCTCTGTGTCTGTTTTGGTCTCTACGGCTTCCTTCAGGTCTCTGTCAGTCTCTATGGGTCCTTCTGGGACTCTATAGATCTCTGTGGGTCTCTGTGGATCCCTGTGGGTCCCTATGGGTCTCTATGAGTCTCTATAGGTCTCTATGGGTCTGTATGAATCTCTACAGGTCCATATAGGTCCCAGTGGGTCTCTATGGGTCCCTATGGTTCTCTGCATCTCTGTGGGTCTCTATAGGTCTCTATGTGTCTCTGTGGGTCTCTATCTGTTTCTATGGGTCCTTATAGGTCCCTATGGCACCAAACGGCGGCTGCTATAGCTGCTGGTGGTGCCTGGGGGGCCTGGGGTGCCCCCCACTAACAGTGCCTGGGCTGCAGGGAAGGGCTGCTACATTTAAAGAGTGATATAAATATATATATAAAACCATAAAGCATCAGGCAATTAGACAGCAACACATATTTGGGCTCAGTGGTACACGCCACCCGCATGTCATCGATGCCTTCTGCTGTCTCCTCAGGTTTTGTTTTGCCAGTTTTCAGATTTTTTTTTTTAATCTGCTGGTTCTTAGATTCCAGCTTGCCCCTTCCACCTGCCTCTTTTATTGCTTCCTGCCCTGTGCTTCTTTGAACCCTTCTATTTTTCTTCCAGCCTGCTGTTGCCATCTGCTGTTTCTTTGGGTTTCCCTCCCACCGCTTCCACCTCCAATGTTTTTTCCTTTTTGCCGCCTCTTCCATCTCCTTTATTTTCTGCTGGCAGCTCCCTGCCCACACCTGCACTTCTTACTTTTGCTTTCCACCCACTCGCTTTCCTTTGCCTTTTAGTTTTTAGTTCCTTCCTTCTGTTTATTCCTGTTTTTTCACTTCCCCATCCAACCCCCTTTCCAGGAGTTTCCTTCTCATTTCTGGTTTTGTGTGGTTCATTTTTCACTTCCTCCCCTGCCCGCCCCCTCCTACTTTTCTTGTCTTGTTTGGTTTTGGATTTGTTTTCATGTTTCTTTGCCTGATTATTCCTGCTCTTTTCTTTTTCTTTTGAATTGCTGTTTCATGTTCATTTTTCCCCTGCCAAACCCCCCTGTTTCCTGCTGTTTCTGTTCTCTCTTTGGTTTTCCCCTGGTACCTTTCCGGTGATGACAGAACTTGGGTGGTGCCGTGGCCAAAGGTGGAGCTGCCCGGTGGAGGCAGGTTTTTGGTTGTCCACTCCCCCGTGGGATGGAAGAAGCAGCTGCCTGGAGCCTTCTCCAGACCTGTGTGAGGGAGAGGGAGCGGTGACTGGCTGGGGAGACTCGCAAGGCCCCCACCAGCAAGCGGGTCCCGATGGCCAAAGGCCCCCAGCTCTTTCCTGAGCACGCTGGGAATTTGTGTCTTGGCTCTGGGTACCCACTGAGCTGCTGCCACAGCAGGAGGGGCTTGAAAAGCAGGGAGGAGCCTTGTTTGTGTGAGGTGACCCGGGAGAGCTGGGCACAAGGAGCTGGGAAATGCTGTGGATTCCCTGGGCAGGCGTCAGCCAGGCGAGAGCCGGCACGCTGCCCGGGCTTGCTGAAGCCCTGTGCCAAAAGCGCCCTGGGGACAGGGGTGAGGGGGATTCTGGCAGCGCCCGGGGTGGGCGATGCGGAAGGTGCCTGGGGGCCAGAGCAGAGTGGGGTGCCATAGCTGCTGGTGGTGGCTGGGGGCCCTGGGGTGCCCCCCACTAAGGGTGCCTGGGCTGCAGGGAAGGGCTGCTGCTGCTGGGCAGGCGGTGGGCACAGGTTGGCTGAGCCTGAGAGAGAGACAGGAGCGCTGGGCGGTGGGCAGCTCTGCTTCAGCCCCCAGGAGCGCAGTGTCCCTGGGCTGAAGGCTCGGGCTGGATCCCATCCCTGTGGCTTTTTGGGAGCCCCTTCAGCAGATCACCGGAGCTGTTGGGGATCTCTGGGGTCTCTCAGTGTCCTCGCGCAGACTGTTCGAGGTGCAGCCAAATACCCCCAGCACTGAGGTGTCCAACTGCTTCCAGCTTCTCCCCCCCACCCCAGAATCCCTCCCTTCCACTCACTCCTTTTCATTTCTCTTTGGTGGTTTTTTCCCTACTTCTCCCCCCCCATAACCCACCCCACCCCCCACGAAACTTGATCGTGCTCTTTAGTTACTCTTTTGGCAGGGGGTTCCTTTGCTTCCTCCCCCCTTTCTCCTCTTTTATTTTCCTTTCTTCACCCCCTCCTCCACACCCTTCTTCACGCTCTTTCCTTCTTTGGTGGTGGTGGTTGTTGGGGGTGTTTCCATGTCGTGTCCCCCCCCCGCTTCCTGCTTTTTCTTCTGTTGTAGTTGGGACTTTTTCTCTTCCCGTCCCTGTCCCCACCTCCTGTCCTCTCCTTTTCCCTTTTTCTTGGTTTTGGGGTTTTTCCTTCCCTCTTTCCTGCCCCTTCCACTTGCTGTTTCCTTTCTCTTGTTTTGCTTTTTATTCGATTCCCCCCGTGCCTTTTGCCTATCCCTTTGTTTGTGCTTCCCGACCCCTCACCCAGCCCTTTTTCCCAAATTTGTCCCTATGTGTCCCTGTGTGTCCCTATGTGTCTCTGTGGGTCCCTGTAGGTCTCTATGGGTCCCTATGGGTCCCTCTGAGTCGCTATGGGTCTCTATGAGTCCCTCTGTGTCTCTATGGGTCTTTAAGGGTCTTTATGATTTCCTGTGGGTCTCTATTGGTCTCTGTGGGTCCCTGTGTGTCCCTATTGTTTTCTGTGCGTCTCTGTGGGTCCCTATGGGGCTCTATGGTGCTCTATGAGTCTCTATGGGTCTTTATGGGTCCATATGGGTCTCTTTTGGTCTCTATGGTGCCTATAGGTCTCTATGGGTCTCTGTGGGTCTCTATGGGTCCTACTGGGACTCTATGGGTTACTATATGTCTCTATAGGTCTATATGGGTCTCTATGGGTCTCTGTGGGTCTCTATGGGTCTCTAAGGGGTCCCTGTGAGTCTCTATAGGTCTCTATATGTTCTTATATGTCTGTGTGTGTTCCTGTGGCTGTCTATGGGACTCTATGGATCTCTATGGCTCCTTATGGGTCTCTATGCATCTCTGTGGGTCCCTGTGGTTCTCTTTGTGTCACTATGGGTCTCTATGGATCCCTATGGGTCTCTGTGCTTTTCTATGGTTCCCTGTAGTTCTCTGTGGGTCCCTATGGGTCTCCATGAGCCTCTGTTGCTCTCTATGGGTGTTTGTGAGTCTGTCTGTGTCTCTGTGGTTCTCTGTAGGTCTCTATGGGGCTGTATGGGTCGTTATGGGTCTCTATGAATCTTCATGGGTTTCAGGGAATCTCTGTGGGTCTCTACGGGTCTCTACGTGTCCCTATGTGTGTTTCCTATTTATCTCACATATGTGTCCATATGGGTCTCTGTGGGTTCCTATGTGTCTCTATGGCTCTCTATGGCCCCCTATGGGTATCTAGGGGTTTCTATGGCTCTCCATAAATCCCTGTTGGTCTCTATGGTTCCCTATGGGTTTCTATGAGACTCTATGAGTATCTATGAGTCCCTGTGGATCCCTGTGTGTCCCTAAGGGTTTCTATTGGTCTCTATGTGTCTCTGTGGGTCTCTCTGGTTCTCTCTGGGTCCCTGTGGTTCTTTATGGGTCTCTATGGGTCTCTGGGTCTTTATGGGTTCCTTTGCACCCCTATGTGTTTCTGTGTGTCTCTCTGTGTCTCTATGGGTCCCTGTGGGTCTCCATAGGTCTGTATGGGTGTCTATAGGTCCCTATGAGTCCCTGTGGATATCTATCAGTCCCTGTGGGTATCTATGGGTCCATATGTGTCTATATGTGTCCCTATGGGTCCTTATGTGTCTCTATGTGTCCCTATGGGTCCTTATGGGTCTCTATGGGTCTCTGCGTGTCCCTATGTGTTTCTAGGGGTTTCTATGTGTCCCTCTGGGTGTCTATGGGCCTCTAAGGATCCCTATGAATCTTTATGTGTCTCTATGTGTCATTCTGTGTATCTGTGGGTCTCTATAGGTCTCTATGGGTCCCTAAGGGTCCCTCTGGCTCTCTATGGGTCTGTATGGGTGACTATTAGTCCCTGTGGGTCCCTATGGGTCTCTATGTGTCTCTGTGGTTCTCTGTCTGTTTCTATGGGTCCTTATGGGTCCCTATGGCACAAACGGTGGCTGCTGTAGCTGCTGGTGGTGCCTGGGGGCCCTGGGGTGCCCCCCACACAGGGTGCCTGGGCTGCAGGGAAGGGCTGCTGCTGCTGGGCAGGCGGTGGGCACAGGTTGGCTGAGCCTGAGAGAGAGACAGGAGCGCTGGGCGGTGGGCAGCTCTGCTTCAGCCCCCAGGAGCGCAGTGTCCCTGGGCTGAAGGCTCGGGCTGGGTCCTTCCCTGGGGGTAGACGCTGTGGGGAAGGACAGAAGTCTGCAGGGGCCGGGGGGCCCCTGGGCCGGGCTGTGGCAGCACCATGGTCCCTGGGGATGGTTGGTTGCTAAGGACTCTCTGGAGTCTCCAGGAAGTGACGTAGGGGCTGCCTGTGCTCTGCCCCACCCCATCTGCCTCCCAGCCCCTCCCGGGCAGGGAAGGGGTATGGGGGTGCCCTCAGCCCCTCCCAGCAGCTCTTGGGGGCTGTGAGGGGAAAGAAAGGTCCTGGCAAACAGGTGAGATGCCTGAAGATCAGACCAAAGCCCTTGTCACTCCAGCCTTTAAAAAGTGCAGGGACTGCTCAGATGGCCCAGAAATGTCTGGACACATTACTGTCCCTCACCAGGATCCCAAAAATCCCATCCCTGTGGCTTTTTGGGAGCCCCTTCAGCAGATCACCGGAGCAGTTGGGGATCTCTGGGGTCTCTCCAGTTTCTCGCACAGACTGCTCGAGGTGCAACCAAATACCCCCAGCACTGAAGTGTTCCAACTGCTTCCAGATTCTCCCCCCCACCCCAGAATCCCTCCCTTCCAGTCACTCTGTTTCATTTCTCTTTGGTGTTTTTTTCCCTACTTCTCCCCCCTCATAACCCCCCCAGCCCTGCACGAAACTTGATCGTGCTCTTTAGTTACTCTTTTGGCAGGGGGCTCCTTTGCTTCCTCCCCCCCTTTCTCCTCTTTTATTTTCCTTTCTTCACCCCCTCCTCCACACCCTTCTTCATGCTCTTTCCTTCTTTGGTGGTGGTGGTTGTTGGTGGGTGTTTCAATGTCATCCCCCCCCCGCTGCTTCCTGCTTTTTCTTCTGTTGTTGTTGGGACTTTTTCTCTTCCCGTCCCTGTCCCCACTTCCTGTCCTCTCCTTTTCCCTTTTTCTTGGTTTTGGGGTTTTTCCTTCCCTCTTTCCTGCCCCTTCCACTTGCTGTTTCCTTTCTCTTGTTTTGCTTTTTATTCGATTCCCCCCGTGCCTTTTGCCCTTCCCTTTGTTTGTGCTTCCCGACCCCTCGCCCAGCCCTTTTCCCTGAATTTCTCCCTGTGGGTCTCTGTGTGTCCCTATGGGTCCTCTTGGGTCTCTATGAGTCTTGATGGGTCTCTGTGAGTTCTTGTGGGTGTCTATGGGTCTCTATATTTTCCTGTTGGTCTCTATTTGTCTATATGGGTTCTTCTGTGTCTCTGTGGGTCTCTAAGTGTACCTATGGGTATCTAAGCATCTCTATGGGCCTCAAAGTGTCCGTGTGGGTCTCTGTTGGTCCCTATGGGTCCCTATAGTTCCATATGGATCTCTATGGGTCTCTATGGATCCCTATAGGTCTCTATGGTTCTCTGGGGCTTTCTTTTGGGTCCCTATATGTCCCTATGTGTCTGTATGGCTCTCTATGGGTCCCTTTGGGTCTCTGTGGGTCCATTTGGGTCTCTTTGGGGCTCTATGGTTCTCTGTGGTTCCTTATGGGTGACCATGGTTTTCTGTGGGTCTCTATGAGTCCCTATGGTTCCCTATTTGTCCCTATGAGTCTCTATGAATCCCTCTGTGTCTCTGTGGGTCACTATGCGTCTCTGTGAGTCTTCATGAGTGTCTGTGGGTCTCTATGGGTCCCTATGTGTCCCTATGGAACTCTGTGGGTGTCTATGGGCTTCTATGGGTCCTTATTCACCTCTTTTGGTCTCTGTGGGGTTCTATGGGTCCTTACATGTCCATATGGGTCCATATGCGTCCCTATGTGTCCCTATAGGACTCTGTGGGTCCCTGTAAGTCTCTAGGTGTATCTGTGTGTCCCTGTGGGTCTCTATGGGTGTCAACGGGTTCCTATAGATCTCTGTGGGTCTCTATGTTCCTTTATGGGTCTTTGTGATTCACTGTGGGTCTCTATGGGTCCTTCTGGGACTCTGTGAGTCTCTATGTATCCCTCTCTGTCTGTTTTGGTCTCTATGGCTTCCTTTAGGTCTCTGTCAGTCTCTATGGGTCCCTCTGGGACTCTATAGATCTCTATGGGTGTCTGTGGATCCCTATGGGTCCCTATGGGTCTCTATGAGTCTCCATAGGTCTCTATGGGTCTCTATGAATCTCTGTAGGTCCGTATAGGTCCCTGTGGTTTCTATGTGTCCCTATGGGTCCCTGTGGGTCTCTGTAGGTCTCTATGGGTCGCTGTGGGTCTCTGTGGGTCTCTACCTGTTTCTGTTGGTCCTTATGGGTCCCTATGGCACAAACGGCGGCTGCTGTAGCTGCTGGTGCTGCCTGGAGGCCCTGGGGTGCCCCCCACTAACGGTGCCTGGGCTGCAGGGAAGGGCTGCTATATTTAAAGAGTGATATAAATATATATATAAAACCATAAAGCATCAGGCAATTAGACAGCAACACATATTTGGGCTCAGTGGTACACGCCACCCGCATGTCATCGATGCCTTCTGCTGTCTCCTCAGGTTTTGTTTTGCCAGTTTTCAGTTGTTTCTTTTAATCTGCTGGTTTTTAGATTCCAGCTTGCCCCTTCCACCTGCCTCTTTTATTGCTTCCTGCCCTGTGGTTCTTTGAACCCTTCTATTTTTCTTCCAGCCTGCTGTTTCCATCTGCTGTTTCTTTGGGTTTCCCTCCCACCGCTTCCACCTCCAATGATTTTTCCTTTTTGCCGCCTCTTCCATCTCCTTTATTTTCTGCTGGCAGCTCCCTGCTCACACCTCCACTTCTTACTTTTGCTTTCCACCCACTCGCTTTCCTTTGCCTTTTAGTTTTTAGTTCCTTCCTTCTGTTTATTCCTATTTTTTCACTTCCCCATCCAACCCCCTTTCCAGGAGTTTCCTTCTCATTTCTGGTTTTGTGTGGTTCATTTTTCACTTCCTCCCCTGCCCGCCCCCTCCTACTTTTCTTGTCTTGTTTGGTTTTGGATTTGTTTTCATGTTTCTTTGCCTGATTCTTCCTGCTCTTTTCTTTTTCTTTGGAATTGTTGTTTCATGTTCATTTTTCCCCTGCCAAACCCCCCTGTTTCCTGCTGTTTCTGTTCTCTCTTTGGTTTTCCCCTGGTACCTTTCTGGTGATGACAGAACTTGGGTGGTGCCGTGGCCAAAGGTGGAGCTGCCTATGGAGGCAGGTTTTTGGTTGTCCACTCCCCTGTGGGATGGAAGAAGCAGCTGCCTGGAGCCTTCTCCAGACCTGTGTGAGGGAGAGGGAGCGGTGACTGGCTGGGGAGACTCGCAAGGCCCCCACCAGCAAGCAGGTCCCGATGGCCAAAGGCCCCCAGCTCTTTCCTGAGCACGCTGGGAATTTGTGTCTTGGCTCTGGGTACCCACTGAGCTGCTGCCACAGCAGGAGGGGCTTGAAAAGCAGGGAGGAGCCTTGTTTGTGTGAGGTGACCCGGGAGAGCTGGGCACAAGGAGCTGGGAAATGCTGTGGATTCCCTGGGCAGGCGTCAGCCAGGCGAGAGCCGGCACGCTGCCCGGGCTTGCTGAAGCCCTGTGCCAAAAGCGCCCTGGGGACAGGGGTGAGGGGGATTCTGGCAGCGCCCGGGGTGGGCGATGCGGAAGGTGCCTGGGGGCCAGAGCAGAGCGGGGTGCCATAGCTGCTGGTGGTGGCTGGGGGCCCTGGGGTGCCCCCCACTAAGGGTGCCTGGGCTGCAGGGAAGGGCTGCTGCTGCTGGGCAGGCGGTGGGCACAGCACTGAGGTGTTCCAACTGCTTCCAGCTTCTCCCCCCCACCCCAGAATCCCTCCCTTCCACTCACTCCT
Source organism: Gallinula chloropus (assembly GCF_964237585.1). Lineage (NCBI taxonomy): Eukaryota > Metazoa > Chordata > Aves > Gruiformes > Rallidae > Gallinula > Gallinula chloropus. The sequence continues at coordinate 77,225 of NW_028168437.1, forward strand.
TTTCATTTCTCTTTGGTGGTTTTTTCCCTACTTCTCCCCCCCATAACCCCCCTCCCCCTGCACAAAACTTGATCGTGCTCTTTAGTTACTCTTTTGGCAGGGGGTTCCTTTGCTTCCTCCCCCCTTTCTCCTCTTTTATTTTCCTTTCTTCACCCCCTCCTCCACACCCTTCTTCACGCTCTTTCCTTCTTTGGTGGTTGTGGTTGTTGGGGGGTGTTTCCATGTCGCCCCCCCCCCCCCCCGGCTTCCTGCTTTTTCTTCTGTTGTAGTTGGGACTTTTTCTCTTCCCGTCCCTGTCCCCACCTCCTGTCCTCTCCTTTTCCCTTTTTCTTGGTTTTGGGTTTTTCCTTCCCTCTTGCCTGCCCCTTCCACTTGCTGTTTCCTTTCTCTTGTTTTGCTTTTTATTCGATTCCCCCCGTGCCTTTTGCCCTTCCCTTTGTTTGTGCTTCCCGACCCCTCGCCCAGCCCTTTTTCCCAAATTTGTCCCTATGTGTCCCTGTGGGTCTCTGTGGGTCCCCAGGTGTCCCTATGGGCTGCTGTAGGTCTCTATGATTCTCTATGGGTGTCTATATGTCCCTGTTGGTCTCTATGGGTCTCTATCGTTCCCTGTGTCTCCCTGTGTGTCTCTATGGTTCCCTAAGGTTCCCTGTGTATCTGTGTGTGTCTCTTTAAGTCTCTATTGGTCTCTTTGTGTCCCTACGGGTCTCTATGGGTCCCTATGGGTCCCTCTGAGTCGCTATGGGTCTCTATGAGTCCCCCTGGGTCTCTATGGGTCTTTAAGGGTCTTTATGATTCCCTGTGGGTCTCTATTGGTCTCTGTGGGTCCCTGTGTGCCCCATTGTTTTCTGTGCGTCTCTGTGGGTCCCTATGGGGCTCTATGGTGCTCTATGAGTCTCTATTGTCTCTACGGGTCCATATGGGTCTCTTTTGGTCTCTATGGTGCCTATAGGTCTCTGTGGCTCTCTGTGGGTCCCTCTGGGACTCTATGGGTTAGTATGTTTCTCTATAGGTCCCTATGGGTGTCTATGGGTTTCTGTGGGTCCTTGTGGGTCTCTATGGGTCTCTGAGGGGTCCCTGTGAGTCTCTATAGGTTTCTATAGGTTCTTATATGTCTGTGTGTGTTCCTGTGGCTGTCTATGGGACTCTATGGATCTCTATGGCTCTTTATGGGTCTCTATGCATCTCTGTGGGTCCCTATGGGTCTCTGTGTGTCTCTATAGGTCCCTATGTGTCTCTATGGGTCTCTATGGTTCCCTGTAGTTCTCTGTGGTTCTCTGTGGATCCCTATGGGTCTCTATGAGCCTCTGTGTGTCTCTGTGGCTCCCTATGGGTGTTAGTGAGTCTGTCTGGGTCTCTGTGGTTCTCTGTAGGTCTCTATGGGGCCGTGTGGGTCGTTATGGGTCTCTATGAATCTCCATGGGTTTCAGTGAATCTCTGTGAGTCTCTACGGGTCTCTAAGAGTCCCTGTGGGTCTCCATGGGTCTCTATGGGCCCCTGTAGGTCTTTATGGGTCTCTATGGGTCCTCTTGGGTCTCTATGAGTCTTTATGGGTCTCTGCTGGTTCTTGTGAGTCTCTGTGGGTCTCTATATTTTCCTATTGGTCTCTATTTGTCTATATGGGTTCTTCTGTGTCTCTGTGGGTCCCTGTGGGTCTCTGTTGGTCCCTATGGGTCCCTATAGTTCCATATGGGTCTCTAGGGGTCTCTAGGGGTCCCTATAGGTCTCTGGGGTTTCTTTTTTGTCCCTATATGTCCCTATGTGTCTGTATGGGTCCCTATGGGTCCCTGTAAATCTCTCTGGGTCTCTATGGGCTTCTATGGGTCCTTATGGACCTCTTTTCGTCTGTGTGGGGTTCTATGGGTCCTTACATGTCCATATGGGTCCATATGCGTCCCTATGTGTCCCTATAGGACTCTATGGGTCCCTATAAGTCTCTATGTGTATCTATGTGTCCCTGTGGGTCTCTATGGGTGTCTACGGCTTCCTATAGATCTCTGTGGGTCTCTAAGTTTCTCTATGGGTCTTTGTGATTCACTGTGGGTCTCTATGGGTCCTTCTGGGTTTCTATGGGTCTCTATAGGTCCCTGTGGGTCCCAGTGGGTCTCTATGTATCCCTCTGTGTCTGTTTTGGTCTCTACGGCTTCCTTCAGGTCTCTGTCAGTCTCTATGGGTCCTTCTGGGACTCTATAGATCTCTGTGGGTCTCTGTGGATCCCTGTGGGTCCCTATGGGTCTCTATGAGTCTCTATAGGTCTCTATGGGTCTGTATGAATCTCTACAGGTCCATATAGGTCCCAATGGGTCTCTATGGGTCCCTATGGTTCTCTGCATCTCTGTGGGTCTCTATAGGTCTCTATGTGTCTCTGTGGGTCTCTATCTGTTTCTATGGGTCCTTATAGGTCCCTATGGCACCAAACGGCGGCTGCTATAGCTGCTGGTGGTGCCTGGGGGGCCTGGGGTGCCCCCCACTAACAGTGCCTGGGCTGCAGGGAAGGGCTGCTACATTTAAAGAGTGATATAAATATATATATAAAACCATAAAGCATCAGGCAATTAGACAGCAACACATATTTGGGCTCAGTGGTACACGCCACCCGCATGTCATCGATGCCTTCTGCTGTCTCCTCAGGTTTTGTTTTGCCAGTTTTCAGATTTTTTTTTTTAATCTGCTGGTTCTTAGATTCCAGCTTGCCCCTTCCACCTGCCTCTTTTATTGCTTCCTGCCCTGTGCTTCTTTGAACCCTTCTATTTTTCTTCCAGCCTGCTGTTGCCATCTGCTGTTTCTTTGGGTTTCCCTCCCACCGCTTCCACCTCCAATGTTTTTTCCTTTTTGCCGCCTCTTCCATCTCCTTTATTTTCTGCTGGCAGCTCCCTGCCCACACCTGCACTTCTTACTTTTGCTTTCCACCCACTCGCTTTCCTTTGCCTTTTAGTTTTTAGTTCCTTCCTTCTGTTTATTCCTGTTTTTTCACTTCCCCATCCAACCCGCTTTCCAGGAGTTTCCTTCTCATTTCTGGTTTTGTGTGGTTCATTTTTCACTTCCTCCCCTGCCCGCCCCCTCCTACTTTTCTTGTCTTGTTTGGTTTTGGATTTGTTTTCATGTTTCTTTGCCTGATTATTCCTGCTCTTTTCTTTTTCTTTTGAATTGCTGTTTCATGTTCATTTTTCCCCTGCCAAACCCCCCTGTTTCCTGCTGTTTCTGTTCTCTCTTTGGTTTTCCCCTGGTACCTTTCCGGTGATGACAGAACTTGGGTGGTGCCGTGGCCAAAGGTGGAGCTGCCCGGTGGAGGCAGGTTTTTGGTTGTCCACTGCCCCGTGGGATGGAAGAAGCAGCTGCCTGGAGCCTTCTCCAGACCTGTGTGAGGGAGAGGGAGCGGTGACTGGCTGGGGAGACTCGCAAGGCCCCCACCAGCAAGCGGGTCCCGATGGCCAAAGGCCCCCAGCTCTTTCCTGAGCACGCTGGGAATTTGTGTCTTGGCTCTGGGTACCCACTGAGCTGCTGCCACAGCAGGACAGGCTTGAAAAGCAGGGAGGAGCCTTGTTTGTGTGAGGTGACCCGGGAGAGCTGGGCACAAGGAGCTGGGAAATGCTGTGGATTCCCTGGGCAGGCGTCAGCCAGGCGAGAGCCGGCACGCTGCCCGGGCTTGCTGAAGCCCTGTGCCAAAAGCGCCCTGGGGACAGGGGTGAGGGGGATTCTGGCAGCGCCCGGGGTGGGCGATGCGGAAGGTGCCTGGGGGCCAGAGCAGAGTGGGGTGCCATAGCTGCTGGTGGTGGCTGGGGGCCCTGGGGTGCCCCCCACTAAGGGTGCCTGGGCTGCAGGGAAGGGCTGCTGCTGCTGGGCAGGCGGTGGGCACAGGTTGGCTGAGCCTGAGAGAGAGACAGGAGCGCTGGGCGGTGGGCAGCTCTGCTTCAGCCCCCAGGAGCGCAGTGTCCCTGGGCTGAAGGCTCGGGCTGGGTCCTTCCCTGGGGGTAGACGCTGTGGGGAAGGACAGAAGTCTGCAGGGGCCGGGGGGCCTCTGGGCCGGGCTGTGGCAGCACCATGGTCCCTGGGGATGGTTGGTTGCTAAGGACTCTCTGGAGTCTCCAGGAAGTGACGTAGGGGCTGCCTGTGCTCTGCCCTGCCCCATCTGCCTCCCAGCCCCTCCCGGGCAGGGAAGGGGCTTGGGGGTGCCCTCAGCCCCCCCAGCAGCTCTTGGGAGCTGTGAGGGGAAAGAAGGGTCCTGGCAGACAGGTGAGGTGCCTGAAGATCAGACCAAAGCCCTTGTCACTCCAGCCTTTGAAAAGTGCAGGGACAGCTCAGATGGCCCAGAAATGTCACGATGTACCGGTGTCCCTCACCAGCATCCCAAAAATCCCATCCCTGTGGCTTTTTGGGAGCCCCTTGAGCAGATTATTAGAGCTGTTGGGGAACTCTGGGGTCTGTCCAGGTCCTGGGGCAGACTGCTCGAGGGGCATCAGAATATCCCCAGCAGTGAGGAGCTTCTCGGGGGGCTCCAAAACCCCTGCGGGGCTCCCAGCAGCCATGCAGCTTTTCTGGAGCTGCTCGAGCAGCTGGCTGGCGTGTTCTGGGCGCTCTGGGTTCTCTCCAGGAGTCTCAGGCAGACTCATTGAGGGGCTCCCAAGGCTCCCCGACACAGAGCTTCTCCTTGCTGTGCAGCCAAAGAGGCCTGGCCACCCAGAGCTGCTCGAGGGGCCCCCACAAAGCCGATTGACCCACCCATAAGCAACCTGATCTCTCCTGATCGTTCCTTTTGTCTTTTTCTCTTTACACCCTCCACCCACCCACCTCTTCATCTTGCTCTTTCTGTTTCTCTTTGGTTGGTTTCTTTTTACTTACCTGCCTCCAGCCCCTTCCTCTGGCTCTTCCTTCTTCTCTTTTTCTTGGGTTATTTCTTTTATTTCTCTTTTCCCTACCCGCCCCTTTCTCCTTGTCTTCCCTTGGGTTGTGTTTTTTTTTCTGTTTGGGATTTTTTTCCCCATTTCCCCTTTCCCTGTCCCTTCCTCCATCTCTTTTTCCTATTTTTGTTTGGAGTTCCCCAACTTCTCCAACATGAGTCCTTCCCCACAGGGCTTCAGCTCTTCCCCAGCTACCTCAACATGGGTCACTGCTATGGGTGCAGTCATAAAATCACAGAATATTTATCAGGCCCAGACTACTCTATCCTGTCCTCCACAGGGTCAGAAGCCCCCCCGCTCAGCAAACCTGCTCCAGCTTGGATCTCTCTGTCCCTCACTCATCTCTGTGTCTCTGTCTCTCCCCACAGGCTGCAAGTGCTGCCAGGGGCTGGATCCAATGCAGGTCACAGCAGCTCCTGTCTGTCTGCCCCTGCTCCAGCGTGGGGCCTCTCCACGGGCTGCAGGTGGGGTCTGGGCCTTTTCCCTGGGCTGTGGGGGTCACCTGCTCACCATGGGTTTCTGCAGGGGCTGCAGGGGCATCATTCTCTCCAGCACCTGGGGTGCCTCCTTCCACCCCCCTCACTGGCTTTGGTGCCTGCACAGTTTCTTACATCTTCTCACTCCCTTTTTCTGGGGGCACAAAGCAGCTGCTTGTGGGTTTTTCCCTCCTAAGTGTGATTCCCAGAGGAACCCTGATCATCACTGATGGGCTCAGCCTCCGTCAGCATTGACTCCAGCCTTGAGCTGGGTGGTGTTTGCTCTGTGGAACCTGCAGAGAGCTTCTGGCTGCTTCTTGCAGCAGCCCCCCCTGCAGCCCCCCTGCTCCACCTGAACCCAGCCACACAAAACTACAACAGGCACTAATGAACTTTGCTATAACATGAACGATGCCTCAGTTCACTTCTCTGATACCCAAACAGCTCCCAGTCAGCGAGCTCAGGTACTGTATTTGATCAGGGAAGAACAAATACCAGATGTGTTTAGAATATATTTCCTTTCCAGTCTTCACATCTCCCTTCTTGCCAAGTGTTCTCCTTTTGTCCTAGGAGCAGGTTTCTGTTGGGGTGATTCAGTGCTGTGAAACCTGACAGTCTTGGTGTCATTTATTCCCTTTCAGTGCTTGGCCTTCAGCTGCTGCTGGTTGTCTGCTCTCTGCCTCTGGCTGTGTGAGAACCTGAGAGGAGCCATCGATGGTGGGAGGATGAGTTCCTGCTGTGAAGAGGACAGTCGCTGTAGGAAGACCCTTACCTGATGTCCGGTCAGTAGTCTTGGTGAAGTCTCTGCCTGTGTCTTTGTGCCATGTCACCTGTTCCCAGAGAACTGTAGGATGGGTTTTAATCCAAGAGTTGGCTGAAGGGAAAACTCCAAACCAAGATCACAGCCCTTTTCCCAAGGTGCTGTGATTGGAGACCTGGAGAACGTGCTCCTTAGTTCCCAGCACCGTCTGATCCCTGTTCCTTCCCTGGTCAGCGGGTGGCTACTAGTGAGCTGGCTGCATTTATGGGACCACAACTTCCTCCTCAGGTGATGAAGGTCATTTGGGGGGGAGATAATGGGACCAAATTGACAGCGGTGTAGGGGTTTACTGTGTGGCTCAGGCTTTGTTTCTTGAAGTACTGATTGGTTTTCAGTCGTCTCACCTTACCTATATCCTTATTGTACAGAAATCATTGGTTAACTTCATCGATTCCTTTGAATATAAAGAAGGGAGGGTAATGCTCAGCGTATTTATGTTCTTTCCTGAAAGTGATTATCATGGTTTTTTCAGTCCAGGTCCATAGCCAGTAGCCACTGTTTTAATACAGAGCCCATAAAGCTTCCCCCAGAGATCAAGGCACACACCATCCTAGTTACCTATTGCTAATGGCCTGAACGTGCTTTGTATTCTCAGAGCTGCTGTAACTCCTTTAACATCAAAATCATCTTCTAAGCTACAACCAAAAATTTTTTCAGGGTGACTAAAACAAGCTGCTGCAGATGCTTCTGAATTTCTCTGTAGCCTTTTGGTGTAGCTGGTTTTGTTGCTGAAGTTGTTCACAGCCTGGAGGCAGAAAACATTGACACAAAGGTACCGTGACACTTGAGGAGCTGCATGAACAAAGGCCTCCCCCCCAGAGTCTAATATGTCTGCTGCAGGCTGGGCAGTGTCCCTTGTGGCACAGTGTGACTCCTTTCTGGGCAGTCAGCAGGTCTGGTGCACTTGTGGTCCATGGAGAATGAGTGCCAGGTGAGCCAGAGCCGGGTCCGGGAGGGCTGAGAGGGCTTCTGGCCCATGGGTGGCAATTGCCAGAGGACTCAGTGTAGCTGGGAATGTCCGTGCGCTTCCAGAGCCAGGGTCATTTCTCCTGCTCTGTGGCTTTTTGGTTCTTGCTTGGAAGGAAAGAACAAAGCCGAGGTACACATGAGCTGACCCCCTTTCTGTTGCCAGCCATGAAGGTGCCTCTCGGCGGGGTTCTTCCTCCAAGAGAGCCACGTGTCTGGGCAAGGTCGTGGTCCATCCAGCTGTCTTGTGCATCTGTCTGTGAAGCTGTCTGTCCCTGGGAGCGTTGTCTTTTGTACCCCAGTCTGCTGGCTGTCTTGTTCAGCAGGAATATTTGACAGCTGACACAGCAGGATGTAACTCCTGTCTGGCAAGGTGGTTTTATGCCCTCAAGGAGCTCAGTGGGGATAAGGGCATTTCTAGGTGAAAGGACCCTAGGAAGGGCTGACCCCTTTCTGATGTTCACTCTGGCCTGCTAAGGAGAAAGGTGCTGGGGGGCACCCAGAAAGCTTGGAGGGGACACAGCCAGGGCAGGTGCCTGAAACTGGCCCAATAGGGCATTCTGTGCCAGTGAGGGATATTTTGCTGTAAAGTCTGTTCTTGTCATCTCCTGCTGTCCAGTAAACTGTCCTTATCCCAACACAGGAGGTTTGGGTGGTTTTGGTTTTCTTTTCCATTTCACCCCCAGCCCTGGCAAATTCCCCCCTCACACCCCCTCAGAGAGGCAGCTGCATGGTGCTTGGCTGGAGCAGAACCAGGACAGCTTTCTGTTCCTAGCCGTGTATGTGGAGACAGCGTTGGATTTGCTTGTCAAGGCTTGGTTATGACTTGTTTCCTGCCTTTGGGGAACTGGAGGTTGATTTTGTTGTGGGAATTGATGCAAAAGGCACCCAGGCAAGTGCAGATGAATCCTCTGCCTTTGTTCCCAGTCTAGGTCTATAGGCAAACTTATAAGCAGGGCCATAGGATCGTAGTTCATCACGTGGATTATAAATCTAGGGAAGCTGACTGATAGATCTTCACAAGTATTGTCTGTCAGTGAAGAGTCATCACGGAAGGGAGGGTTTCCTACCGTTGTTTCAGGTGGCAGTGCTGGATTCAGCCCCAGTCACCACCTGCTTTATTGAGTGGTTATAAAATTGCAGCTCTCAGAGTATGTGAATGGTGAAACATGAAAGGGAGCATCAGAGTAAAAAACTGGCAAATGAACACCTGCAAATTCACATGTTCCCTGAAGCACTATTTGAAGAGTGAGGACACTGAAACATCAGAGCAAATTACTTTGGAAAAGAAGGATTCTTACACCTTTTGGTGTCTTTAGAGCTAGATTGGCTTTTTTTGTATATGGAATATTTTGCTCACATGAAAGCAGCTGATCTGAGTAAAAGAATATTCCTGTTTCTAAGAAGAGGATAAAGTAGGCAATATAACAGTTGTGTTTGGCTTCAGACTGTTGATTGTTCCAGAAAGGGTGATACTGAATACAGCTGTGTTCTTAGGCAGGATTGCTGTTAAGTACCAACCATACCAGCAACCAGGGCAATGAAAGTCCTGTCCTGGAACTTCCAGTCTGGTTTGAAAATACCTGTGTGTGTGTATCTGCATGCTTGACTTTGTAGCTGTGAATAATCCTTCTGGGCTTAGGGCAACAGTTCATACCCATAAAATCATTTGCATGTAGAGCTCCAGCAGTGAGGCCAGAGTTGCAGACTGGGGCAGATGGAGCGCACAGAGAGAGATTTAATATCGAGGACAAAATGAGCTCCTGCTGATGGGATTCAGTAGCTTTAGTCCATTAATAAATAGTGGATTGTGCAGGACATGTTTCCCCCTGCTACCCACTGGACTCTGCACCTCTGAGAGTTCGTGTAGATACCATATTATTTAGTGTTCTGAAAGATGTGTACAGGGAGCTTTCACTGATTTTTCCTCCCCTGATACTGGGATGTGTTTGCTCAACGTGTGCAGGGTCAGTAGTTCTCTCTCTCAGACTTTGCCGTCCTGTTCCAGGAGGTTTGGTTTCATTACAGCAAAATGACCTTTTGAAGATGAGAATCTGGAGGATTAAAACCTGAAACATCATGTGAGATGTATTTTTCTTAGGTGACACTGCGCAGTGGTCAGATGGTCTCAGTCTTGCAGATCTGCACTATAGATTCTGCAGTCAAACACCTGATCAGCCTTTCTGGGGTGTGGTTGCTCGTTAGGAGAAAGAGTGACAGATCCAGGCACGTTGGAAGCAATAAGCCCCCACATTGTCTTCAAATTTAACATCTCCAATCATAATCTCAGTTTGCCAGGGTGGAAAGGCCCACGTCATTTGGGGTGAGAGGAGGTTTGGGTAGTAGTTTTCTCCCATGTGTTTTGGCAAGAATCTTTTCACAGTTACTTGGACTAAATCAGCTTTGTGTGTGTGGCTAAAATCCCATTGTGTCCAGTTACATGAAGTTGTTGTCTCAAGCCTTAATATTCCATAGCTCTGGAAACCGAGGTCAAGTTGACTGGTATGGAAGCCAGGAAGGAAAAGCCATTGGAACGCAGTGGCACTGCTGCTTTCCCTGCTCTAGCTTTTTTCTTCTGCTTTTCTGATGATCTTTCTTCCCTGCCCAGTACAGAGGCGATACCAAGGATGGTGACTTATGGTGTAGGTAGATAACAGTTAGAAGAGTTCAGTCACAGAAAGCTTCAGAGCATTGTACAGATAAAGTGGGGATTTAAAGAGGTCCATTTATCCCAAAGTTTTCTGGTTTGTACCACTCCTGTAGCAAATAAAACCACCTAACAGAGTGTGGATCATTTATCTCCCAGTGAAGGCTGGAGACAGGTATTTGTGGTGCTGACACATGTTAGTGGCTCTGCCTGGTGATGATCTGTCTGAGCAACGGGGTGGATACAGTTACTTGATCCTTTCAGTGCAGGTGCTGCTGTGGTTCCCTTTGCTCAGTTCCCACTGAAACTGGGAGAGGGGTTTTTATGACAAATACAGTGGTGGCTCTTTGCCCTTCCCACTCTGTATGGACTGACAGGAGGGGCTTTCTGTTGCAGAGAGTGACAGTGTTTTTCACATGTGGCTGGGCAGGGAGGGATTTGCCCGTGCACAGCAGCTGTGGGGAAGTTACAA
>NW_028168437.1:95000-117500 GCF_964237585.1 Gallinula chloropus
GCCAGTCGTCCTTATTATTCCTCCTCATACTGTTCATTCTCTGTGCTCCTCCAACTCATCCTCCTCTTCATAATATTCTTTGTATTCCTTTCTGGAATCTTCTTTCTCCTCATCCTGTTATTCCTCCTTTTCAACCTCTTCATCCTCTGTCTCATTCTCATCCTCGAAGTTTTTCACCTCTTACATTTAGTTTCTTATTAGTATTCCTCCTCTTATTCTTCATTGTCTGTCTTCCTCCAAATCTGCCTCTTCCTCCACCTCCTTCTCCTCGTCATATTCATTCTTAGACTCTTCTTCCTCCTCTTTGTCTTCTTCCTCCATCTCATCCTCCTCCTCGTCCTCCTCTTCCACTTACCTGTATTCTCCATTAGTATTCCTCCTCATACTGTTCGTTGTCTTTGCTCCTCCTCCTCCTCATACTTTTCTCTTCCTCGTTCTCCTCTACCTATTTTCTTCCTTAGTATTCTTCCTCATACTGTATATTGTCCATCCTCCACAACTTCCTCCTCATCCTCCTTCTCTTCTTCATGTTCCTCCCTGTATTCATTCTTGGATTCTTCTTTCTCCTTGTTGTCTTCTTCCTCTTTCTCAACCTCTTCTTCCTCTGTTTCATCCTCCTCCTCCTCCACTTACCTCTTCCTCCACCTCCTCCTCATAGTCTTCTCTGTATTCATTTCTGGAATCTTCTTTTACCTCATCTTCTTCTTCCTCTTTCTCACCTGCTGCTTGGATTCTCATCCTCCTCCTCATATTTAGCCTCCACTTGCCTTTATTCTTCCTAAACTTTTCTTTCTCATATTGTTCAGTATCTGTTATCCTTCTCCTCTGCATCTTCCTCCACCACCACCTCCTACGCCTCCACATGTCATTCTCTGTATTCATTTCTGGAATATTGTTTCTCCCCGTCCTCTTCTTCCTCCTTTTCGACCTCTTCTTTGTCTGTCTCTTCCACCTGCCTTTCTTATTTCTTCCAGCCCCGTGCTGTTTTAGCCTTTCTGTTTGGATTCCAACCTGCTCTTTCCAACATTGGGATCAAATAGGCACAAGCTGTGTGACAGGCAGCCCTGCAGCGTGCAGGAGAGCACCCAGCGTGCAGTGCACAGTGCGCTTCTGGACGTACCCGCGCTGTACATTGTACAGTGCAACACCATCCAGTGCAGTGCAGCGCCTGGAATACAACACAAAGTGCACTGCAGAGAGCAAGAGGACAGCACGGGACTTACAGTGCAGTCCCACCCCGTAACATACAGACAGGGCAAGGCTACACCCAATGGGAAATACACAAAAGCCCCACAACACAGACAAGGTGATGTGTACAGTGCACACAGTGCCGGGCATCAACCTTCCAATACTCTCCAGCTGTGTGTGTATATGTGTATATATGCCAGAGCAGAGCGGGCTGCCGTAGCTGCCAGTGGTGCCTGGGGGCCCTGGGGTGCCCCCCACTGAGAGTGCCTGGGCTGCAGGGAAGGGCTGCTGCTGCTGGGCAGGCGGTGGGCACAGGTTGGCTGAGCCTGAGAGAGAGACAGGAGCGCTGGGCGGTGGGCAGCTCTGCTTCAGCCCCCAGGAGCGCAGTGTCCCTGGGCTGAAGGCTCGGGCTGGGTCCTTACCTGGGGGTAGACGCTGTGGGGAAGGACAGAAGTCTGCAGGGGCCGGGGGGCCCCTGGGCCGGGCTGTGGCAGCACCATGGTCCCTGGGGATGGTTGGTTGCTAAGGACTCTCTGGAGTCTCCAGGAAGTGACGTAGGGGCTGCCTGTGCTCTGCCCCGCCCCATCTGCCTCCCAGCCCCTCCCGGGCAGGGAAGGGTCTTGGGGGTGCCCTCAGCCCCCCCCAGCAGCTCTTGGGGGCTGTGAGGGGAAAGAAGGGTCCTGGCAGACAGGCGAGGTGCCTGAAGATCAGACCAAAGCCCTTGTCACTCCAGCCTTTAAAAAGTGCAGGGACTGCTCAGATGGCTCAGAAATGTCACGATGTACCAGTGTCCCTCACCAGGATCCTAAAAATCCCATCCCTGTGGCTTTTTGGGACCCCCTTGAGCAGATCACTGGAGCTGTTGGGGAACTCTGGGGTCTCTCAGCGTCCTTGTGCAGACTGTTCGAGGGGCAACCAAATACCCCCAGCACTGAAGTGTTCCAACTGCTTCCAGATTCTCCCCCCCACCCCAGAATCCCTCCCTTCCACTCACTCCTTTTCATTTCTCTTTGTTGTTTTTTTCCCTACTTCTCCCCCCCCCCCCCCCCCCGAAACTTGATCGTGCTCTTTAGTTACTCTTTTGGCAGGGGGTTCCTTTGCTTCCTCCCCCCTTTCTCCTCTTTTATTTTCCTTTCTTCACCCCCTCCTCCACACCCTTCTTCATGCTCTTTCCTTCTTTGGTGGTGGTGGTTGGTGGTGGGTGTTTCAATGTCATCCCCCCCCCGCTGCTTCCTGCTTTTTCTTCTGTTGTTGTTGGGACTTTTTCTCTTCCCGTCCCTGTCCCCACCTCCTGTCCTCTCCTTTTCCCTTTTTCTTGGTTTTGGGGTTTTTCCTTCCCTCTTTCCTGCCCCTTCCACTTGCTGTTTCCTTTCTCTTGTTTTGCTTTTTATTCGATTCCCCCCGTGCCTTTTGCCCTTCCCTTTGTTTGTGCTTCCCGACCCCTCACCCAGCCCTTTTCCCTGAATTTCTCCCTGTGGGTCTCTGTGTGTCCCTATGGGTCCTCTTGGGTCTCTATGAGTCTTGATGGGTCTCTGTGAGTTCTTGTGGGTGTCTATGGGTCTCTATATTTTCCTGTTGGTCTCTATTTGTCTATATGGGTTCTTCTGTGTCTCTGTGGGTCTCTAAGTGTACCTATGGGTATCTAAGCATCTCTATGGGCCTCAAAGTGTCCGTGTGGGTCTCTGTTGGTCCCTATGGGTCCCTATAGTTCCATATGGATCTCTATGGGTCTCTATGGATCCCTATAGGTCTCTATGGGTCTCTGGGGCTTTCTTTTGGGTCCCTATATGTCCCTATGTGTCTGTATGGCTCTCTATGGGTCCCTTTGGGTCTCTGTGGGTCCATTTGGGTCTCTATGGGGCGCTATGGTTCTCTGTGGTTCCTTATGGGTCACCATGGTTCTCTGTGGGTCTCTATGAGTCCCTATGGTTCCCTATTTGTCCCTATGATTCTCTATGAATCCCTCTGTGTCTCTGTGGGTCGCTATGCGTCTCTGTGAGTCTTCATGAGTGTCTGTGGGTCTCTATGGGTCCCTATGTGTCCCTATGGAACTCTGTGGGTGTCTATGGGCTTCTATGGGTCCTTATGCACCTCTTTTGGTCTCTGTGGGGTTCTATGGGTCCTTACATGTCCATATGGGTCCATATGCGTCCCTATGTGTCCCTATAGGACTCTGTGGGTCCCTGTAAGTCTCTAGGTGTATCTGTGTGTCCCTGTGGGTCTCTATGGGTGTCGACGGGTTCCTATAGATCTCTGTGGGTCTCTGTGTTCCTTTATGGGTCTTTGTGATTCACTGTGGGTCTCTATGTGTCCTTCTGAGTTTCTATGGGTCTCTATAGGTCCCTGTGGGTCCCAGTGGGTCTCTATGGGTCCCTCTGGGACTCTGTGAGTCTCTATGTATCCCTCTCTGTCTGTTTTGGTCTCTATGGCTTCCTTTAGGTCTCTGTCAGTCTCTATGGGTCCCTCTGGGACTCTATAGATCTCTATGGGTGTCTGTGGATCCCTATGGGTCCCTATGTGTCTCTATGAGTCTCTATAGGTCTCTATGGGTCTGTATGAATCTCTACAGGTCCATATAGGTCCCTGTGGGTCTCTATGGTTCCCTATGGTTCTCTGCATCTCTGTGGGTCTCTATAGGTCTCTATGTGTCTCTGTGGGTCTCTGTCTGTTTCTATGGGTCCTTATAGGTCCCTATGGCACCAAACGGCGGCTGCTGTAGCTGCTGGTGGTGCCTGGGGGGCCTGGGGTGCCCCCCACTAAGGGTGCCTGGGCTGCAGGGAAGGGCTGCTATATTTAAAGAGTGATATAAATATGTATATAAAACCAGGAAGCATCAGGCAATTAGACAGCAACACATATTTGGGCTCAGTGGTACACGCCACCCGCATGTCATCGATGCCTTCTGCTGTCTCCTCAGGTTTTGTTTTGCCAGTTTTCAGTTGTTTCTTTTAATCTGCTGGTTTTTAGATTCCAGCTTGCCCCTTCCACCTGCCTCTTTTATTGCTTCCTGCCCTGTGCTTCTTTAAACCCTTCTATTTTTCTTCCAGCCTGCTGTTGCCATCTGCTGTTTCTTTGGGTTTCCCTCCCACCGCTTCCACCTCCAATGTTTTTTCCTTTTTGCCGCCTCTTCCATCTCCTTTATTTTCTGCTGGCAGCTCCCTGCTCACACCTCCACTTCTTACTTTTGCTTTCCACCCACTCGCTTTCCTTTGCCTTTTACTTTTTAGTTCCTTCCTTCTGTTTATTCCTATTTTATCACTTCCCCATCCAACCCCCTTTCCAGGAGTTTCCTTCTCATTTCTGGTTTTGTGTGGTTCATTTTTCACTTCCTCCCCTGCCCGCCCCCTCCTACTTTTCTTGTCTTGTTTGGTTTTGGATTTGTTTTCATGTTTCTTTGCCTGATTCTTCCTGCTCTTTTCTTTTTCTTTGGAATTGTTGTTTCATGTTCATTTTTTCCCTGCCAAACCCCCCTGTTTCCTGCTGTTTCTGTTCTCTCTTTGGTTTTCCCCTGGTACCTTTCTGGTGATGACAGAACTTGGGTGGTGCCGTGGCCAAAGGTGGAGCTGCCTTTGGAGGCAGGTTTTTGGTTGTCCACTCCCCCGTGGGATGGAAGAAGCAGCTGCCTGGAGCCTTCTCCAGACCTGTGTGAGGGAGAGGGAGCGGTGACTGGCTGGGGAGACTCGCAAGGCCCCCACCAGCAAGCGGGTCCCGATGGCCAAAGGCCCCCAGCTCTTTCCTGAGCACGCTGGGAATTTGTGTCTTGGCTGGGGGCCAGAGCAGAGCGGGGTGCCATAGCTGCTGGTGGTGGCTGGGGGCCCTGGGGTGCCCCCCACACAGGGTGCCTGGGCTGCAGGGAAGGGCTGCTGCTGCTGGGCAGGCGGTGGGCACAGGTTGGCTGAGCCTGAGAGAGAGACAGGAGCGCTGGGCGGTGGGCAGCTCTGCTTCAGCCCCCAGGAGCGCAGTGTCCCTGGGCTGAAGGCTCGGGCTGGGTCCTTCCCTGGGGGTAGACGCTGTGGGGAAGGACAGAAGTCTGCAGGGGCCGGGGGGCCTCTGGGCCGGGCTGTGGCAGCACCATGGTCCCTGGGGATGGTTGGTTGCTAAGGCCTCTCTGGAGTCTCCAGGAAGTGACGTAGGGGCTGCCTGTGCTCTGCCCTGCCCCATCTGCCTCCCAGCCCCTCCCGGGCAGGGAAGGGTCTTGGGGGTGCCCTCAGCCCCCCCCAGCAGCTCTTGGGGGCTGTGAGGGGAAAGAAGGGTCCTGGCAGACAGGCGAGGTGCCTGAAGATCAGACCAAAGCCCTTGTCACTCCAGCCTTTAAAAAGTGCAGGGACTGCTCAGATGGCCAGAAATGTCACGATGTACCGGTGTCCCTCACCAGGATCCCAAAAATCCCATCCCTGTGGCTTTTTGGGAGCCCCTTGAGCAGATCACCGGAGCAGTTGGGGAACTCTGGGGTCTCTCAGCATCCTTGTGCAGACTGTTCGAGGGGCAACCAAATACACCCAGCACTGAAGTGTTCCAACTGCTTCCAGATTCTCCCCCCCACCCCAGAATCCCTCCCTTCCACTCCTTTTCATTTCTCTTTGGTGTTTTTTTCCCTACTTCTCCCCCCCCCCCGCACGAAACTTGATCGTGCTCTTTAGTTACTCTTTTGGCAGGGGGTTCCTTTGCTTCCTCCCCCCTTTCTCCTCTTTTATTTTCCTTTCTTCACCCCCTCCTCCACACCCTTCTTCACGCTCTTTCCTTCTTTGGTGGTTGTGGTTGTTGGGGGTGTTTCCATGTCGTGTCCCCCCCTGCTTCCTGCTTTTTCTTCTGTTGTAGTTGGGACTTTTTCTCTTCCCGTCCCTGTCCCCACCTCCTGTCCTCTCCTTTTCCCTTTTTCTTGGTTTTGCGTTTTTCCTTCCCCCTTTCCTGCCCCTTCCACTTGCTGTTTCCTTTCTCTTGTTTTGCTTTTTATTCGATTCCCCCCGTGCCTTTTGCCCTTCCCTTTGTTTGTGCTTCCCGACCCCTTGCCCAGCCCTTTTTCCCAAATTTGTCCCAATGTGTCCCTGTGTGTCTCTATGGTTCCCTAAGGTTCCCTGTGTATCTGTGTGTGTCTCTTTAAGTCTCTATTGGTCTCTTTGTGTCCCTACGGGTCTCTATGGGTCCCTGTGGGTCCCTCTGAGTCGCTATGGGTCTCTATGAGTCCCCCTGGGTCTCTATGGGTCTTTAAGGGTCTTTATGATTCCCTGTGGGTCTGTATTGGTCTCTGTGGGTCCCTGTGTGCCCCATTGTTTTCTGTGCATCTCTGTGGGTCCCTATGGGGCTCTATGGTGCTCTATGAGTCTCTATTGTCTCTACGGGTCCATATGGGTCTCTTTTGGTCTCTATGGTGCCTATAGGTCTCTGTGGCTCTCTGTGAGTCCCTGTGGCTCTCTGTGGGTCCCTCTGGGACTCTATGGGTTACTATGTTTCTCTATAGGTCCCTATGGGTCTCTATGGGTTTCTGTGGGTCCTCGTGGGTCTCTATGGGTCTCTGAGGGGTCCCTGTGAGTCTCTAAAGATTTCTATAGGTTCTTATATGTCTGTGTGTGTTCCTGTGGCTGTCTATGGGACTCTATGGATCTCTATGGCTCTTTATGGGTCTCTATGCATCTCTGTGGGTCCCTATGGGTCTCTCTGTGTCCCTATGGGTCTTTATGGGTCTCGGTGTGTCTCTATAGGTCCCTATGTGTCTCTATGGGTCTCTATGGTTCCCTGTAGTTCTCTGTGGTTCTCTGTGGGTCCATATGGGTTTCTGTGAGCCTCTATGTGTCTCTGTGGCTCCCTATGGGTGTTAGTGAGTCTGTCTGGGTCTCTGTGGTTCTCTGTAGGTCTCTATGGGGCCGTGTGGGTCGTTATGGGTCTCTATGAATCTCCATGGGTTTCAGTGAATCTCTGTGAGTCTCTACGGGTCTCTAAGAGTCCCTGTGGGTCTCCATGGGTCTCTATGGGCCCCTGTAGGTCTTTATGGGTCTCTATGGGTCCTCTTGGGTCTCTATGAGTCTTTATGGGTCTCTGCTGGTTCTTGTGAGTCTCTGTGGGTCTCTATATTTTCCTATTGGTCTCTATTTGTCTATATGGGTTCTTCTGTGTCTCTGTGGGTCCCTATGGGTCTCTGTTGGTCCCTATGGGTCCCTATAGTTCCATATGGGTCTCTAGGGGTCTCTAGGGGTCCCTATAGGTCTCTGGGGTTTCTTTTTTGTCCCTATATGTCCCTATGTGTCTGTATGGGTCCCTATGGGTCCCTGTGGGTCTCTTTGGTGCTCTATGGTTCTCTGTGGTTCTCTATGGGTGACCATGGTTCTCTGTGGGTCTCTGTGAGTCCCTATCATTCCCTGTTTGTCCCTATGGGTCTCTATGAGTCTCTATGAATCCCCGTGTGTCTCTGTGGGTCACTATGCGTCTCTGTGAGTCTCCATGAGTGTCTGAGGGTCTCTATTGGTCCCTATGTGTCCCTGTAAATCTCTCTGGGTCTCTATGGGCTTCTATGGGTCCTTATGGACCTCTTTTCGTCTGTGTGGGGTTCTATGGGTCCTTACATGTCCATATGGGTCCATATGCGTCCCTATGTGTCCCTATAGGACTCTATGGGTCCCTATAAGTCTCTATGTGTACCTGTGTGTCCCTGTGGGTCTCTATGGGTGTCTACGGCTTCCTATAGATCTCTGTGGGTCTCTAAGTTTCTCTATGGGTCTCTGTGATTCACTGTGGGTCTCTATGGGTCCTTCTGGGTTTCTATGGGTCTCTATAGGTCCCTGTGGGTCCCAGTGGGTCTCTATGTATCCCTCTGTGTCTGTTTTGGTCTCTACGGCTTCCTTCAGGTCTCTGTCAGTCTCTATGGGTCCCTCTGGGACTCTATAGATCTCTGTGGGTCTCTGTGGATCCCTGTGGGTCCCTATGTGTCTCTATGAGTCTCTATAGGTCTCTATGGGTCTGTATGAATCTCTACAGGTCCATATAGGTCCCTGTGGGTCTCTATGGGTCCCTATGGTTCTCTGCATCTCTGTGGGTCTCTATAGGTCTCTATGTGTCTCTGTGGGTCTCTATCTGTTTCTGTTGGTCCTTATGGGTCCCTATGGCACCAAACGGCGGCTGCTATAGCTGCTGGTGGTGCCTGGGGGGCCTGGGGTGCCCCCCACTAACAGTGCCTGGGCTGCAGGGAAGGGCTGCTACATTTAAAGAGTGATATAAATATATATATAAAACCATAAAGCATCAGGCAATTAGACAGCAACACATATTTGGGCCCAGTGGTACACGCCACCCGCATGTCATCGATGCCTTCTGCTGTCTCCTCAGGTTTTGTTTTGCCAGTTTTCATTTGTTTCTTTTAATCTGCTGGTTCTTAGATTCCAGCTTGCCCCTTCCACCTGCCTCTTTTATTGCTTCCTGCCCTGTGCTTCTTTAAACCCTTCTATTTTTCTTCCAGCCTGCTGTTGCCATCTGCTGTTTCTTTGGGTTTCCCTCCCACCGCTTCCACCTCCAATGTTTTTTCCTTTTTGCCGCCTCTTCCATCTCCTTTATTTTCTGCTGGCAGCTCCCTGCTCACACCTCCACTTCTTACTTTTGCTTTCCACCCACTCGCTTTCCTTTGCCTTTTACTTTTTAGTTCCTTCCTTCTGTTTATTCCTATTTTATCACTTCCCCATCCAACCCCCTTTCCAGGAGTTTCCTTCTCATTTCTGGTTTTGTGTGGTTCATTTTTCACTTCCTCCCCTGCCCGCCCCCTCCTACTTTTCTTGTCTTGTTTGGTTTTGGATTTGTTTTCATATTTCTTTGCCTGATTCTTCCTGCTCTTTTCTTTTTCTTTGGAATTGTTGTTTCATGTTCATTTTTTCCCTGCCAAACCCCCCTGTTTCCTGCTGTTTCTGTTCTCTCTTTGGTTTTCCCCTGGTACCTTTCCGGTGATGACAGAACTTGGGTGGTGCCGTGGCCAAAGGTGGAGCTGCCCGGTGGAGGCAGGTTTTTGCTTGTCCACTCCCCTGTGGGATGGAAGAAGCAGCTGCCTGGAGCCTTCTCCAGACCTGTGTGAGGGAGAGGGAGCGGTGACTGGCTGGGGAGACTCGCAAGGCCCCCACCAGCAAGCGGGTCCCGATGGCCAAAGGCCCCCAGCTCTTTCCTGAGCACGCTGGGAATTTGTGTCTTGGCTGGGGGCCAGAGCAGAGCGGGGTGCCATAGCTGCTGGTGGTGGCTGGGGGCCCTGGGGTGCCCCCCACACAGGGTGCCTGGGCTGCAGGGAAGGGCTGCTGCTGCTGGGCAGGCGGTGGGCACAGGTTGGCTGAGCCTGAGAGAGAGACAGGAGCGCTGGGCGGTGGGCAGCTCTGCTTCAGCCCCCAGGAGCGCAGTGTCCCTGGGCTGAAGGCTCGGGCTGGGTCCTTCCCTGGGGGTAGACGCTGTGGGGAAGGACAGAAGTCTGCAGGGGCCGGGGGGCCCCTGGGCCGGGCTGTGGCAGCACCATGGTCCCTGGGGATGGTTGGTTGCTAAGGCCTCTCTGGAGTCTCCAGGAAGTGGCGTAGGGGCTGCCTGTGCTCTGCCCTGCCCCATCTGCCTCCCAGCCCCTCCCGGGCAGGGAAGGGTCTTGGGGGTGCCCTCAGCCCCCCCCAGCAGCTCTTGGGGGCTGTGAGGGGAAAGAAGGGTCCTGGCAAACAGGCGAGGTGCCTGAAGATCAGACCAAAGCCCTTGTCACTGCAGCCTTTAAAAAGTGCAGGGACTGCTCAGATGGCCAGAAATGTCACGATGTACCGGTGTCCCTCACCAGGATCCCAAAAATCCAATCCCTGTGGCTTTTTGGGAGCCCCTTGAGCAGATGGCCAGAGCTGTTGGGGAACTCTGGGGTCTCTCAGCGTCCTTGTGCAGACTGTTCGAGGGGCAACCAAATACCCCCAGCACTGAAGTGTTCCAACTGCTTCCAGATTCTCCCCCCCACCCCAGAATCCCTCCCTTCCACTCACTCCTTTTCATTTCTCTTTGGTGTTTTTTTCCCTACTTCTCCCCCCCCATAACCCCCCTCCCCCTGCACGAAACTTGATCGTGCTCTTTAGTTACTCTTTTGGCAGGGGGTTCCTTTGCTTCCTCCCCCCTTTCTCCTCTTTTATTTTCCTTTCTTCACCCCCTCCTCCACACCCTTCTTCATGCTCTTTCCTTCTTTGGTGGTTGTGGTTGTTGGGGGTGTTTCCATGTCGTGTCCCCCCCCTGCTTCCTGCTTTTTCTTCTGTTGTAGTTGGGACTTTTTCTCTTCTCGTCCCTGTCCCCACCTCCTGTCCTCTCCTTTTCCCTTTTTCTTGGTTTTGGGTTTTTCCTTCCCCCTTTCCTGCCCCTTCCACTTGCTGTTTCCTTTCTCTTGTTTTGCTTTTTATTCGATTCCCCCCGTGCCTTTTGCCCTTCCCTTTGTTTGTGCTTCCCGACCCCTTGCCCAGCCCTTTTTCCCAAATTTGTCCCAATGTGTCCCTGTGTGTCTCTATGGTTCCCTAAGGTTCCCTGTGTATCTGTGTGTGTCTCTTTAAGTCTCTATTGGTCTCTTTGTGTCCCTACGGGTCTCTATGGGTCCCTATGGGTCCCTCTGAGTCGCTATGGGTCTCTATGAGTCCCCCTGGGTCTCTATGGGTCTTTAAGGGTCTTTATGATTCCCTGTGGGTCTGTATTGGTCTCTGTGGGTCCCTGTGTGCCCCATTGTTTTCTGTGCATCTCTGTGGGTCCCTATGGGGCTCTATGGTGCTCTATGAGTCTCTATTGTCTCTACGGGTCCATATGGGTCTCTTTTGGTCTCTATGGTGCCTATAGGTCTCTGTGGCTCTCTGTGAGTCCCTGTGGCTCTCTGTGGGTCCCTCTGGGACTCTATGGGTTACTATGTTTCTCTATAGGTCCCTATGGGTCTCTACGGGTTTCTGTGGGTCCTTGTGGGTCTCTATGGGTCTCTGAGGGGTCCCTGTGAGTCTCTATAGATTTCTATAGGTTCTTATATGTCTGTGTGTGTTCCTGTGGCTGTCTATGGGACTCTATGGATCTCTATGGCTCTTTATGGCTCTCTGTGTGTCCCTATGGGTCCCTATGTGTCTCTATGGGTCTCTGTGGTTCCCTGTAGTTCTCTGTGGTTCTTTGTGGATCCCTATGGGTCTCTATGAGCCTCTGTGTGTCTCTGTGGCTCCCTATGTGTGTTTGTGAGTCTGTTTGGGTCTCTGTGGTTCTCTGTAGGTCTCTATGGGGCTGTGTGGGTTGTTATGGGTCTCTATGAATCTTCATGGGTTTCAGGGAATCTCTGTGGGTCTCTATGGGTCCCTAAGAGTTCCTGTGGGTCTCTATGGGTCTCTACGTGTCCCTGTGTGTGTCTGTGGTTTCCCATTTATCTCATATATGTGTCCATATGGGTCTCTGTGGGTTCCTATGTGTCTCTATGGCTCTCTATGGCTCCCTATGGGTATCTAGGGGTTTCTATGGGTCTCCATATATCCCTGTTGGTCTCTATAGTTCCCTATGGGTTTCTATGAGTCTCTATGAGTATCTATGAGTCCCTGTGGGTCCCTGTGTGTCCCTAAGGGTTTCTATTGGTCTCTATGTGTCTCTGTGGGTCTCTCTGGTTCTCTCTGGGTCCCTGTGGTTCTTTATGGGTCTCTATGGGTGTCTGTAGGTCCCTATGAGTCCCTGTGGATATCTGTCAGTCCCTGTGGGTATCTATGGGTCCATAGGTGTCTATATGTGGTTTTAGGGGTCTCTATATGTCCCCATGGGTCCTAATGGGTCTCCATGGGTCTCTGCGTGTCCCTATGTGTTTCTAGGGGTTTCTATGTGTCCCTCTGGGTGTCTATGGGCCTCTAAAGATCCCTATGAATCTTTATGTGTCTCTATGTGTCATTCTGTGTCTCTATGAATCTCTACAGGTCTCTATGGGTCCCTAAGGGTCCCTCTGGCTCTTTATGGGTCGCTATTAGTCCCAGTGGGTCCCTATGGGTCTCTATGTGTCTCTGTGGTACTCTGTCTGTTTCTATGGGTCCTTATGGGTCCCTATGGCACAAACGGTGGCTGCTGTAGCTGCTGGTGGTGATTGGGGGCCCTGGGGTGCCCCCCACTAAGGGTGCCTGGGCTGCAGGGAAGGGCTGCTGCTGCTGGGCAGGCGGTGGGCACAGGTTGGCTGAGCCTGAGAGAGAGACAGGAGCGCTGGGCGGTGGGCAGCTCTGCTTCAGCCCCCAGGAGCGCAGTGTCCCTGGGCTGAAGGCTCGGGCTGGGTCCTTCCCTGGGGGTAGACGCTGTGGGGAAGGACAGAAGTCTGCAGGGGCCGGGGGGCCCCTGGGCCGGGCTGTGGCAGCACCATGGTCCCTGGGGATGGTTGGTTGCTAAGGCCTCTCTGGAGTCTCCAGGAAGTGACGTAGGGGCTGCCTGTGTTCTGCCCCATCCCATCTGCCTCCCAGCCCCTCCCGGGCAGGGAAGGGTCTTGGGGGTGCCCTCAGCCCCCACCAGCAGCTCTTGGGGGCTGTGAGGGGAAAGGTCCTGGCAAACAGGCGAGGTGCCTGAAGATCAGACCAAAGCCCTTGTCGCTCCAGCCTTTAAAAAGTGCAGGGGCTGCTCAGATGGCCCAGAAATGTCTGGACACATTACTGTCCCTCACCTGGATCCCAAAAATCCCATCCCTGTGGCTTTTTGGGACCCCCTGGAGCAGATCACCGGAGCTGTTGGGGAACTCTGGGGTCTCTCCAGGAGTCTCAGGCAGACTGCTTGAGGGGCTCCCAAAGCTCCCCGACACAGAGCTTCTCCTCGCTGTGCAACCAAAGAGGCCTGGCCACCCAGAGCTGCTCGAGGGGCCCCCACAAAGCCCTTTGACACACCCAGAAGCAATCGACTCCCCACATCCACCTTCTCTCCTGATCGTTCCTTTTGTCTTTTTCTCTTCACACCCTCCACCCACCCACCTCTTCCTCTTGCTCTTTCTGTTTCTCTTATTTCTGATTTTTTCTTCCTTCCGCCACCCCCCTTCCAGCCCCTTCCTCTGGCTCTTCCTTCATCTTTTTTTCTTGGGTTATTTCTTTTTCCCTCCCTACCTGCCCCTTTCTCCTTGTCTTTTCTTGGGCTTTTAGGACTGGTTTGGTTCGGGAATTTTTTCTCCCTGACAGTGAAAGGAAACAACAAAACACCCCCACTGCGGTACCACACGTGTCAGACACATCACACCAGACAGTGCCCAGAAGAGACTGTACAGAGCACTAAAAAATACAGGCAACAGAATGATGGAAACTACAACAGAAAGTCCCCTGGGGAGCAAGACAAAATACACTGAGCAATAGGATGGAGAAGTGAACACCGTGAGACACAGCACAGTGCAGACAGGACAGTGCACACTGTCCAGGGCAATACAGGCCCTGCTGCCTATACCGTGCCTACCTGACAATAACATAAATATAAAAATATGTCTCTATATGCATTTAAAGAATGATATAAATATATATATAAAACCATGAAGCATCAGGCAATTAGACAGCAACACATATTTGGGCCCAGTGGTACACGCCACCCGCATGTCATCGATGCCTTCTGCTGTCTCCTCAGGTTTTGTTTTGCCAGTTTTCAGCTGTTTTTTTTAATCTGCTGGTTTTTAGATTCCAGCTTGCCCCTTCCACCTGCCTCTTTTATTGCTTCCTGCCCTGTGCTTCTTTAAACCCTTCTATTTTTCTTCCAGCCTGCTGTTTCCATCTGCTGTTTCTTTGGGTTTCCCTCCCACCGCTTCCACCTCCAATGTTTTTTCCTTTTTGCCGCCTCTTCCATCTCCTTTATTTTCTGCTGGCAGCTCCCTGCTCACACCTCCACTTCTTACTTTTGCTTTCCACCCACCCACTTTCTTTTGCCTTTTACTTTTTAGTTCCTTCCTTCTGTTTATTCCTATTGTTTTACTTCCCATCCAACCCCCTTTCCAGGAGTTTCCTTCTCATTTCTGGTTTTGTGTGGTTCATTTTTCACTTCCTCCCCTGCCCGCCCCCTCCTACTTTTCTTGTCTTGTTTGATTTTGGATTTGTTTTCATGTTTCTTTGCCTGATGCTTCCTGCTCTTTTCTTTTTCTTTTGAATTGCTGTTTCATGTTCATTTTTTCCCTGCCAAACCCCCCCTGTTTCCTGCTGTTTCTGTTCTCTCTTTGGTTTTCCCCTGGTACCTTTCCGGTGATGACAGAACTTGGGTGGTGCCGTGGCCAAAGGTGGAGCTGCCCGGTGGAGGCAGGTTTTTGGTTGTCCACTCCCCCGTGGGATGGAAGAATCAGCTGCCTGGAGCCTTCTCCAGACCTGTGTGAGGGAGAGGGAGCGGTGACTGGCTGGGGAGACTCGCAAGGCCCCCACCAGCAAGCGGGTCCCGATGGCCAAAGGCCCCCAGCTCTTTCGTGAGCACGCTGGGAATTTGTGTCTTGGCTCTGGGTACCCACTGAGCTGCTGCGACAGCAGGACGGGCTTGAAAAGCAGGGAGGAGCTTTGTTTGTGTGAGGTGACCCGGGAGAGCTGGGCACAAGGAGCTGGGAAATGCTGTGGATTCCCTGGGCAGGCGTCAGCCAGGCGAGAGCCGGCATGCTGCCCGGGCTTGCTGAAGCCCTGTGCCAAAAGCGCCCTGGGGACAGGGGTGAGGGGGATTCTGGCAGCGCCCGGGGTGGGCGATGCCAAAGGTGCCTGGGGGCCAGAGCAGAGCGGGGTGCCATAGCTGCTGGTGGTGGCTGGGGGCCCTAGGGTGCCCCCCACTAAGGGTGCCTGGGCTGCAGGGAAGGGCTGCTGCTGCTGGGCAGGCGGTGGGCACAGGTTGGCTGAGCCTGAGAGAGAGACAGGAGCGCTGGGCGGTGGGCAGCTCTGCTTCAGCCCCCAGGAGCGCAGTGTCCCTGGGCTGAAGGCTCGGGCTGGGTCCTTCCCTGGGGGTAGACGCTGTGGGGAAGGACAGAAGTCTGCAGGGGCCGGGGGGCCCCTGGGCCGGGCTGTGGCAGCACCATGGTCCCTGGGGATGGTTGGTTGCTAAGGCCTCTCTGGAGTCTCCAGGAAGTGACGTAGGGGCTGCCTGTGTTCTGCCCCACCCCATCTGCCTCCCAGCCCCTCCCGGGCAGGGAAGGGGCTTGGGGGTGCCCTCAGCCCCCCCCAGCAGCTCTTGGGGGCTGTGAGGGGAAAGAAGGGTCCTGGCAAACAGGCGAGGTGCCTGAAGATCAGACCAAAGCCCTTGTCACTCCAGCCTTTAAAAAGTGCAGGGACTGCTCAGATGACACAGAAATGTCACGATGTACTGGTGTCCCTCACCAGGATCCCAAAAATCCCATCCCTGTGGCTTTTTGGGACCCCCTTCAGCAGATCACTGGAGCAGTTGGGGAACTCTGGGGTCTCTCCAGTTTCTCGCACAGACTGCTCGAGGTGCAACCAAATACCCCCAGCACTGAGGTGTTCAAACTGCTTCCAGCTTCTCCCCCCCACCCCAGAATCCCTCACTTCCACTCACTCCTTTTCATTTCTCTTTGGTGTTTTTTTCCCTACTTCTCCCCCCCCCATAACCCACCTGCCCCGGCATGAAGCTGAGTGTGCTCTTCATCTGCTCTTTTGGCAGGGGGTTCCTTTGCTTCCTCCCCCCTTTCTCCTCTTTTATTTTCCTTTCTTCACCCCCTCCTCCACACCCTTCTTCACGCTCTTTCCTTCTTTGGTGGTGGTGGTTGTTGGGGGTGTGTCCATGTCGTGTCCCCCCCCTGCTTCCTGCTTTTTCTTCTGTTGTAGTTGGGACTTTTTCTCTTCCCGTCCCTGTCCCCACCTCCTGTCCTCTCCTTTTCCCTTTTTCTTGGTTTTGGGGTTTTTCCTTCCCTCTTTCCTGCCCCTTCCACTTGCTGTTTCCTTTCTCTTGTTTTGCTTTTTATTCGATTCCCCCTGTGCCTTTTGCCCTTCCCTTTGTTTGTGCTTCCCGACCCCTCGCCCAGCCCTTTCCCCCGAATTTGTCCCTATGTGACCCTGTGGTTTTCTATGGGTCTCTATGGGTCTCTATGGGTCTTCATGTGTCTCTGTGGGTCTCTATGGGTTGCTATGGGCCCCTGTAGGTCTCTGTGGGTCTCTGTGGGTCTCTATGGGTCTCTGTAGGTCTCTGTGGGGCTCTACGGGTCTCTGTGGTCCCCTGTGGGTCACCATGGTTCTCTGTGGGTCTCTGTGTCCCTATTTGTCCGTATGGGTCTCTATGAATCCCTGTGTGTCTCTGTGGGTCGCTATGGGTCTTTATGAGTGTCCATGGGTCTCTGTGGTTGTCTATGGGTCCCTCTGGGTCTCTGTGGATCTCTTTTGGTCTATATGGGTTTCTGTGGTTCCTTATATTTCCATATGGTTCCCTATAGGACTCTATGGGTCTCTGTGGGCCCCTATGAGTCTCTATGGGTCTTTCTGGGTCGATGTGGGTCTCTTTCAATCTCTACGGGTTCCTTTAGGTCTCTATGGGTCTCTATGAGTCTCTATGAGTCCCTGTGGGTCTCTATGGGTCCCCCTCTGACTCTGTAGATCTCTATGGGTCTCTATGGATCCCTGGGGATCCCTATGTGTCTCTATGAGTCTCTATGTGTCTCTATGATTCTCTATAGGTCCATAAAGGTCCCTATGGGTTTCTGTGGGTCCATGTGGTTCTCTGTGGGTCTTTAAGGGGTCCCTGTTTGTTCCTATGGGTCTCTGTGTGTCCCTGTGTGTCTCTCTGGGTTGCTATGTCTCTGTATGGGTCTCTATGGGTCCCTATGTGTCTCTGTGCCTCTCTGTGGGTCCCTATGGGTCTCTATGTGTCCCTGTGGGTCTTTATAGGTCTCTGTGGGTCTCTATGAGGCTTTATGCTTCTCTATGGGTTCCTGTGGGTCTCTATGTGTCTGTCTGGATCTCTGTGGGTCTCTGAAGGTCTCTATGGGCCCCTGTGGGTCACTGTAAGTATCTGTTGGTCTCTATGTGTCCCAACAGGTCTCTATGGGTCCCTGTAGGTCCCTGTGGGTCCTTCTGAGTCTCTATGGGTCCCTATTAGTCCCCCTGGGTCTCTATGAGTCTCTAAAGGTCTCTATGAGTCCCTGTGGGTCTCTGATGTTCTCTGTGGTTCCCTGTGTTTCCCTATTGTTCTCTATGGGTCTCTATGGGTCTCTAGGAGTCCCTATAGGTCCCTGTGGGTCTCTCTGTGTCCCTGTGGGTCTCTCTGTGTCCCTGTGGGCCTGTATGTGTCCCTGTGGGTGTCTCTGTGTCTCTATGTGTCCCTGTGGGTCTCTGTGGGTCTCTATGAGTCCTTTTGGGTCTCTGTGGGTGTCTAAGGGGTCCCTGTGTGTCTCTATAGGTCTTTATGGGTCCTCATGTGTTTCTATGTGTTCCTATGTCTGTCTGTGGGTCCCTATAGGTCCCTGTGCATCTCTATGGGTGTCTGTGGGTCCCTATGGGTCTCTATGAGCCTCTATGTATCTCTATAGGTCCCTAAGAGTCTCTCTAGGTCGCTATGGGTCCCTATGGGTCTCTGTGGGTCTCTATGTGTACCTATGGGTATCTAAGCATCTCTATGGGCCTCAAAGGGTCCCTATGGGTCTCTCTTGTTCTCTAAGAGTCCCTATAGTTCCATATGGGTCTCTGTGGGTCTCTAGGGGTCCCTATAGATCTCTGTGGGTCTCTGGGGTTTCTTTTGGGTCCCTGTAGGTCCTATGCGTCTGTATGGGTCTCTATGGGTCCCTAAAGGTCTCTATGGGTCTCTATGGGTCTCTATGTGTCTCTGTGGGTCCATTTGGGTCTCTATGGGGCTCTATGGTTCTCTGTGGTTCCCTGTGGGTCACCATGGTTCTCTGTGGGTCTCTATGAGTCCTTATGGTTCCCTATTTGTCCCTATGGGTCTCTATGAGTCCCTGTGTGTCTCTGTGGGTCACTATGCATCTCTGTGAGTCTCCATGAGTGTCTGTGGGTCTCTATGGGTCCCTATGTGTCCCTGTGGGTCCCAGTGGGTCTCTATGGGTCCATATGGGTCTCTGTGGGTCTCTACATGTCCCTATGGGTCTGGTTTTGGTCTCCACGGCTTCCTTTAGGTCTCTGTCGATCTCTATAGGTTCCTCTGGGACTCTATAGATCTCTATGGGTCTCTGTGGATCTCTGTGGGTCCCTATGGGTCTCTATGAGTCTCTGTAGGTCTCTATGGGTTTGTATGAATCTCTATAGGTAGCTATAGGTCCATATGGGTCTCTGTGCATCTCTGTGGGTCCCTACGGGTCTCTATGGGTTCCTGTGGCTGTCTGTGGGTCTCTATAGGTCTCTCAGGGTCGCTGTGGGTCTCTATGGATCTGTTAGGGTCTCTATGAGTCTCTGTGGTTCTCTGTCTGTTTCTGTGGGTCCTTATGGGTCCCTATGGCACAAACGGTGGCTGCTGTAGCTGCTGGTGGTGCCTGGGGGCCCTGGGGTGCCCCCCACTAAGGGTCCTGGCAAACAGGCGAGGTGCCTGAAGATCAGACCAAAGCCCTTGTCACTCCAGCCCTTAAAAAGTGCAGGGACTGCTCAGATGGCCAAAAATGTCACGATGTACCGGTGTCCCTCGCCAGCATCCCAAAAATCCCATCCCTGTGGCTTTTTGGGAGCCCCTTGAGCAGATTATTAGAGCTGTTGGGGAACTCTGGGGTCTGTCCAGGTCCTCGGGCAGACTGCTCGAGGGGCATCAGAATATCCCCAGCAGTGAGGAGGTTCTCAGGGGGCTCCAAAACCCCTGCGGGGCTCCCAGCAGCCATGCAGCTTTTCTGGAGCTGCTCGAGCAGCTGGCTGGCGTGTTCTGGGAGCTCTGGGGTCTCTCCAGGAGTCTCAGGCAGACTCATTGAGGGGCTCCCAAGGCTCCCCGACACAGAGCTTCTCCTTGCTGTGCAGCCAAAGAGGCCTGGCCACCCAGAGCTGCTCGAGGGGCCCCCACAAAGCCCTTTGACCCACCCATAAGCAACCTGATCTCTCCTGATCGTTCCTTTTGTCTTTTTCTCTTTACACCCTCCACCCACCCACCTCTTCATCTTGCTCTTTCTGTTTCTCTTTGGTTGGTTTCTTTTTACTTACCTGCCTCCAACCCCTTCCTCTGGCTCTTCCTTCTTCTCTTTTTCTTGGGTTATTTCTTTTATTTCTCTTTTCCCTACCCGCCCCTTTCTCCTTGTCTTCCCTTGGGTTGTGTTTTTTTTTCTGTTTGGGATTTTTTTCCCCATTTCCCCTTTCCCTGTCCCTTCCTCCATCTCTTTTTCCTATTTTTGTTTGGAGTTCCCCAACTTCTCCAACATGAGTCCTTCCCCACAGGGCTTCAGCTCTTCCCCAGCTACCTCAACATGGGTCACTGCTATGGGTGCAGTCATAAAATCACAGAATATTTATCAGGCCCAGACTACTCTATCCTGTCCTCCACAGGGTCAGAAGCCCCCCCGCTCAGCAAACCTGCTCCAGCTTGGATCTCTCTGTCCCTCACTCATCTCTGTGTCTCTGTCTCTCCCCACAGGCTGCAAGTGCTGCCAGGGGCTGGATCCAATGCAGGTCACAGCAGCTCCTGTCTGTCTGCCCCTGCTCCAGCGTGGGGCCTCTCCACGGGCTGCAGGTGGGGTCTGGGCCTTTTCCCTGGGCTGTGGGGGTCACCTGCTCACCATGGGTTTCTGCAGGGGCTGCAGGGGCATCATTCTCTCCAGCACCTGGGGTGCCTCCTTCCACCCCCCTCACTGGCTTTGGTGCCTGCACAGTTTCTTACATCTTCTCACTCCCTTTTTCTGGGGGCACAAAGAAGCTGCTTGTGGGATTTTCCCTCCTAAGTGTGATTCCCAGAGGAACCCTGATCATCACTGATGGGCTCAGCCTCCGTCAGCATTGACTCCAGCCTTGAGCTGGGTGGTGTTTGCTCTGTGGAGCCTGCAGAGAGCTTCTGGCTGCTTCTTGCAGCAGCCCCCCCTGCAGCCCCCCTGCTCCACCTGAACCCAGCCACACAAAACTACAACAGGCACTCATGAACTTTGCTATAACATGAACGATGCCTCAGTTCACTTCTCTGATACCCAAACAGCTCCCAGTCAGCGAGCTCAGGTACTGTATTTGATCAGGGAAGAACAAATACCAGATGTGTTTAGAATATATTTCCTTTCCAGTCTTCACATCTCCCTCCTTGCCAAGTGTTCTCCTTTTGTCCTAGGAGCAGGTTCCTGTTGGGGTGATTCAGTGCTGTGAAACCTGACAGTCTCAGTGTCATTTATTCCCTTTCAGTGCTTGGCCTTCAGCTGCTGCTGGTTGTCTGCTCTCTGCATCTGGCTGTGTGAGAACTTGAGAGGAGCCATCGATGGTGGGAGGATGAGTTCCTGCTGTGAAGAGGACAGTCGCTGTAGGAAGACCCTTGCCTGGTGTCCGGTCAGTAGTCTTGGTGAAGTCTCTGCCTGTGTCTTTGTGCCATGTCACCTGTTCCCAGAGAACTGTAGGATGGGTTTTAATCCAAGAGTTGGCTGAAGGGAAAACTCCAAACCAAGATCACAGCCCTTTTCCCAAGGTGCTGTGATTGGAGACCTGGAGAACGTGCTCCTTAGTTCCCAGCACCGTCTGATCCCTGTTCCTTCCCTGGTCAGCGGGTGGCTACTAGTGAGCTGGCTGCATTTATGGGACCACAACTTCCTCCTCAGGTGATGAAGGTCATTTGGGGGGGAGATAATGGGACCAAATTGACAGCGGTGTAGGGGTTTACTGTGTGGCTCAGGCTTTGTTTCTTGAAGTACTGATTGGTTTTCAGTCGTCTCACCTTACCTATATCCTTATTGTACAGAAATCATTGGTTAACTTCATCGATTCCTTTGAATATAAAGAAGGGAGGGTAATGCTCAGCGTATTTATGTTCTTTCCTGAAAGTGATTATCATGGTTTTTTCAGTCCAGGTCCATAGCCAGTAGCCACTGTTTTAATACAGAGCCCATAAAGCTTCCCCCAGAGATCAAGGCACACACCATCCTAGTTACCTATTGCTAATGGCCTGAACGTGCTTTGTATTCTCAGAGCTGCTGTAACTCCTTTAACATCAAAATCATCTTCTAAGCTACAACCAAAAATTTTTTCAGGGTGACTAAAACAAGCTGCTGCAGATGCTTCTGAATTTCTCTGTAGCCTTTTGGTGTAGCTGGTTTTGTTGCTGAAGTTGTTCACAGCCTGGAGGCAGAAAACATTGACACAAAGGTACCGTGACACTTGAGGAGCTGCATGAACAAAGGCCTCCCCCCCAGAGTCTAATATGTCTGCTGCAGGCTGGGCAGTGTCCCTTGTGGCACAGTGTGACTCCTTTCTGGGCAGTCAGCAGGTCTGGTGCACTTGTGGTCCATGGAGAATGAGTGCCAGGTGAGCCAGAGCCGGGTCCGGGAGGGCTGAGAGGGCTTCTGGCCCATGGGTGGCAATTGCCAGAGGACTCAGTGTAGCTGGGAATGTCCGTGCGCTTCCAGAGCCAGGGTCATTTCTCCTGCTCTGTGGCTTTTTGGTTCTTGCTTGGAAGGAAAGAACAAAGCCGAGGTACACATGAGCTGACCCCCTTTCTGTTGCCAGCCATGAAGGTGCCTCTCGGCGGGGTTCTTCCTCCAAGAGAGCCACGTGTCTGGGCAAGGTCGTGGTCCATCCAGCTGTCTTGTGCATCTGTCTGTGAAGCTGTCTGTCCCTGGGAGCGTTGTCTTTTGTACCCCAGTCTGCTGGCTGTCTCGTTCAGCAGGAATATTTGACAGCTGACACAGCAGGATGTAACTCCTGTCTGGCAAGGTGGTTTTATGCCCTCAAGGAGCTCAGTGGGGATAAGGGCATTTCTAGGTGAAAGGACCCTAGGAAGGGCTGACCCCTTTCTGATGTTCACTCTGGCCTGCTAAGGAGAAAGGTGCTGGGGGGCACCCAGAAAGCTTGGAGGGGACACAGCCAGGGCAGGTGCCTGAAACTGGCCCAATAGGGCATTCTGTGCCAGTGAGGGATATTTTGCTGTAAAGTCTGTTCTTGTCATCTCCTGCTGTCCAGTAAACTGTCCTTATCCCAACACAGGAGGTTTGGGTGGTTTTGGTTTTCTTTTCCATTTCACCCCCAGCCCTGGCAAATTCCCCCCTCACACCCCCTCAGAGAGGCAGCTGCATGGTGCTTGGCTGGAGCAGAACCAGGACAGCTTTCTGTTCCTAGCCGTGTATGTGGAGACAGCGTTGGATTTGCTTGTCAAGGCTTGGTTATGACTTGTTTCCTGCCTTTGGGGAACTGGAGGTTGATTTTGTTGTGGGAATTGATGCAAAAGGCACCCAGGCAAGTGCAGATGAATCCTCTGCCTTTGTTCCCAGTCTAGGTCTATAGGCAAACTTATAAGCAGGGCCATAGGATC
>NW_028168437.1:122500-135000 GCF_964237585.1 Gallinula chloropus
TCGGTATTCCTCCTCGGTATTCCTCCTCGGTATTCCTCCTCGGTATTCCTCCTCCTCCTCCTCGGTATTCCTCCTCCTCCTCGGTATTCCTCCTCCTCCTCGGTATTCCTCCTCGGTATTCCTCCTCCTCCTCCTCGGTATTCCTCCTCCTCCTCGGTATTCCTCCTCGGTATTCCTCCTCCTCCTCCTCCTCCTCGGTATTCCTCCTCCTCCTCCTCCTCGGTATTCCTCCTCGGTATTCCTCCTCCTCCTCCTCCTCGGTATTCCACCTCGGTATTCCTCCTCGGTATTCCTCCTCCTCCTCCTCGGTATTCCTCCTCCTCCTCGGTATTCCTCCTCGGTATTCCTCCTCCTCCTCCTCGATATTCCTCCTCCTCCTCGGTATTCCTCCTACTCCTCCTCCTCCTCCTCCTCCTCCTCCTCCTCCTCCTCCTCCTCCTCCTCCTCCTCTTCGGTATTCCTCCTCCTCCTCCTCCTCTGTATTCCTCCTCGGTATTCCTCCTCCTCCTCCTCCTCGGTATTCCTCCTCGGTATTCCTCCTCGGTATTCCTCCTCCTCCTCCTCGGTATTCCTCCTCCTCCTCGGTATTCCTCCTCGGTATTCCTCCTCCTCCTCCTCGGTATTCCTACTCCTCCTCGGTATTCCTCCTCGGTATTCATCCTCCTCCTCCTCGGTATTCCTCCTCCTCCTCGGTATTCCTCCTCGGTATTCCTCCTCCTCCTCCTCCTCGGTATTCCCCCTCGGTATTCCTCCTCGGTATTCCTCCTCCTCCTCCTCGGTATTCCTCCTCCTCCTCGGTATTCCTCCTCCTCCTCGGTATTCCTCCTCGGTATTCCTCCTCCTCCTCCTCGGTATTCCTCCTCCTCCTCGGTATTCCTCCTCGGTATTCCTCCTCCTCCTCCTCCTCGGTATTCCTCCTCGGTATTCCTCCTCGGTATTCCTCCTCCACCTCCTCGGTATTCCTCCTCCTCCTCGGTATTCCTCCTCCTCCTCGGTATTCCTCCTCGGTATTCCTCCTCCTCCTCCTCGGTATTCCTCCTCCTCCTCGGTATTCCTCCTCGGTATTCCTCCTCCTCCTCCTCCTCCTCGGTATTCCTCCTCCTCCTCCTCCTCGGTATTCCTCCTCGGTATTCCTCCTCCTCCTCCTCCTCGGTATTCCACCTCGGTATTCCTCCTCGGTATTCCTCCTCCTCCTCCTCGGTATTCCTCCTCCTCCTCGGTATTCCTCCTCGGTATTCCTCCTCCTCCTCCTCGGTATTCCTCCTCCTCCTCGGTATTCCTCCTCCTCCTCGGTATTCCTCCTCGGTATTCCTCCTCCTCCTCCTCGGTATTCCTCCTCCTCCTCCTCGGTATTCCTCCTCGATATTCCTCCTCCTCCTTCTCGGTATTCCTCCTCCTCCTCGGTATTCCTCCTCGGTATTCCTCCTCCTCCTCCTCGGTATTCCTCCTCCTCCTCGGTATTCCTCCACGGTATTCCTCCTCCTCCTCCTCGGTATTCCTCCTCCTCCTCGGTATTCCTCCTCCTCCTCGGTATTCCTCCTCGGTATTCCTCCTCCTCCTCCTCGGTATTCCTCCTCCTCCTCGGTATTCCTCCTCGGTATTCCTCCTCCTCGGTATTCCACCTCTTCCTCGATATTCCTCCTCGCTATTCCTCCTCCTCGGTATTCCTCCTCCTCCTCGGTATTCCTCCTCGGTATTCCTCCTCCTCGGTATTCCTCCTCCTGCTCGGTATTCCTCCTCCTCCTCCTCCTCCTCCTCGGTATTCCTCCTCGGTATTCCTCCTCCTCCTCCTCCTCGGTATTCCTCCTCGGTATTCCTCCTCCTCCTCGGTATTCCTCCTCCTCCTCCTCGGTATTCCTCCTCCTCCTCCTCGGTATTTCTCCTCCTCCTCCTCGGTGTTACTCCTCCTCCTCCTCGGTATTCCTCCTCGGTATTCCTCCTCCTCCTCCTCGGTATTCCTCCTCCTCCTCCTCCTCCTCCTCCTCCTCCTCGGTATTCCTCCTCCTCCTCCTCCTCCTCCTCGGTATTCCTACTCCTCGGTATTCCTCCTCCTCCTCGGTATTCCTCCTCCTCCTCCTCCTCGGTATTCCTCCTCCTCCTCGGTATTCCTCCTCCTCCTCCTCCTCAGTATTCCTCCTCCTCCTCGGATATTCCTCCTCCTCCTCGGTATTCCTCCTCCTCCTCCTCCTCCTCCTCGGTATTCCTCCTCATCCTCCTCCTCGGTATTCCTCCTCCTCCTCCTCCTCGGTATTCCTCCTCCTCCTCGGTATTCGTCCTCCTCCTCCTCCTCCTCCTCGGTATTCCTCCTCCTCCTCGGTATTCCTCCTCCTCCTCCTCCTCCTCCTCCTCCTCCTCGGTATTCCTCCTCCACCTCGGTATTCCTCCTCCTCCTCCTCCTCGGTATTCCTCCTCCTCCTCGGTATTCCTCCTCCTCCTCCTCCTCCTCCTCCTCCTCCTCCTCCTCCTCGGTATTCCTTCTCCTCCTCGGTATTCCTCCTCCTCCTCCTCCTCCTCGGTATTCCTCCTCCTCCTCGGTATTCCTCCTCCTCCTCGGTATTCCACCTCCTCCTCGGTATTCCTCCTCCTCGGTATTCCTCTTCCTCCTCATCCTCGGTATTCCTCCTCCTCCTCGGTATTCCTCCTCCTCCTCGGTATTCCTCCTCGGTATTCCTCCTCCTCCTCCTCGGTATTCCTCCTCCTCCTCCTCGGTATTCCTCCTCGGTATTCCTCCTCCTCCTTCTCGGTATTCCTCCTCCTCCTCGGTATTCCTCCTCGGTATTCCTCCTCCTCCTCCTCGGTATTCCTCCTCCTCCTCGGTATTCCTCCACGGTATTCCTCCTCCTCCTCCTCGGTATTCCTCCTCCTCCTCGGTATTCCTCCTCCTCCTCGGTATTCCTCCTCGGTATTCCTCCTCCTCCTCCTCGGTATTCCTCCTCCTCCTCGGTATTCCTCCTCGGTATTCCTCCTCCTCGGTATTCCACCTCTTCCTCGATATTCCTCCTCGCTATTCCTCCTCCTCGGTATTCCTCCTCCTCCTCGGTATTCCTCCTCGGTATTCCTCCTCCTCGGTATTCCTCCTCCTCCTCCTCCTCCTCCTCGGTATTCCTCCTCGGTATTCCTCCTCCTCCTCTTCCTCCTCGGTATTCCTCCTCGGTATTCCTCCTCCTCCTCGGTATTCCTCCTCCTCCTCCTCGGTATTCCTCCTCCTCCTCCTCGGTATTTCTCCTCCTCCTCCTCGGTATTACTCCTCCTCCTCCTCGGTATTCCTCCTCGGTATTCCTCCTCCTCCTCCTCGGTATTCCTCCTCCTCCTCCTCCTCCTCCTCCTCCTCCTCCTCCTCGGTATTCCTCCTCCTCCTCCTCCTCCTCCTCGGTATTCCTACTCCTCGGTATTCCTCCTCCTCCTCGGTATTCCTCCTCCTCCTCCTCCTCGGTATTCCTCCTCCTCCTCGGTATTCCTCCTCCTCCTCCTCCTCAGTATTCCTCCTCCTCCTCGGATATTCCTCCTCCTCCTCGGTATTCCTCCTCCTCCTCCTCCTCCTCCTCGGTATTCCTCCTCATCCTCCTCCTCGGTATTCCTCCTCCTCCTCCTCCTCGGTATTCCTCCTCCTCCTCGGTATTCGTCCTCCTCCTCCTCCTCCTCCTCGGTATTCCTCCTCCTCCTCGGTATTCCTCCTCCTCCTCCTCCTCCTCCTCCTCCTCCTCGGTATTCCTCCTCCACCTCGGTATTCCTCCTCCTCCTCCTCCTCGGTATTCCTCCTCCTCCTCGGTATTCCTCCTCCTCCTCCTCCTCCTCCTCCTCCTCCTCCTCCTCCTCCTCCTCCTCGGTATTCCTTCTCCTCCTCGGTATTCCTCCTCCTCCTCCTCCACCTCGGTATTCCTCCTCCTCCTCGGTATTCCTCCTCCTCCTCGGTATTCCACCTCCTCCTCGGTATTCCTCCTCCTCGGTATTCCTCTTCCTCCTCATCCTCGGTATTCCTCCTCCTCCTCGGTGTTCCTCCTCCTCGGTATTCCTCCTCCTCGGTATTCCTCCTCCTCCTCCTCCTCGGTATTCCTCCTCCTCGGTATTCCTCCTCCTCCTCCTCCTCCTCCTCGGTATTCCTCCTCCTCCTCCTCCTCCTCCTCGATATTCCTCCTCGGTATTCCTCCTCGGTATTCCTCCTCCTCCTCCACGGTATTCCATTTCCTCCTCCTCGGTATTCCTCCTCGGTATTCCTCCTCCTCCTCCTCCTCGGTATTCCTCCTCCTCCTCCTCGGTATTCCTCCTCGGTATTCCTCCTCCTCCTCCTCGGTATTCCTCCTCCTCCTCCTCGGTATTCTTACTCGGTATTTCTCCTCCTCTGCCTCGGTATTCCTCCTCCTCTTCCTCGGTATTCCTCCTCGGTATTCCTCCTCCTCCTCCTCGGTATTCCTCCTCCTACTCATCCTCCTCCTCGGTATTCCTCCTCCTCCTTCTCGGTATTCCTCCTCTTCCACCTCCTCCTCCTCGGTATTCCTCCTCCTCCTCCTCCTCCTCCTCCTCCTCGGTATTCCTCCTCCTCGGTATTCCTCCTCCTCCTCGGTATTCCTCCTCCTCCTCCTCCTCCTCCTCGGTATTCCTCCTCCTCCTCGGTATTCCTCCTCATCCTCCTCCTCCTCCTCCTCGCTATTCCTCCTCCTCCTCGGTAATCCTCCTCCTCCTCCTCCTCCTCCTCGGTATTCCTCCTCCTCCTCGATATTCCTCCTCCTCCTCCTCCTCGGTATTCCTCCTCCTCCTCGGTATTGTCCTCCGCCTCCTCCTCCTCCTCCTCCTCGGTATTCTTCCTCCTCCTCGGTATTCCTCCGCCACCTCCTCCTCCTCCTCCTCCTCCTCGGTATTCCTTCTCCTCCTCGGTATTCCTCCTCCTCCTCCTCCTCTTCCTCCTCGGTATTCCTCCTCCTCCTCGGTATTCCTCCTCCTCCTCGGTATTCCACCTCCTCCTCGGTATTCCTCCTCCTCGGTATTCCTATTCCTCCTCCTCCTCCTCCTCCTCCTCCTCGGTGTTCCTCCTCCTCGTTATTCCTCCTCCTCGGTATTCCTCCTCCTCCTCCTCCTCGGTATTCCTCCTCATCCTCGGTATTCCTCCTCCTCCTCCTCCTCCTCCTCGGTATTCCTCCTCCTCCTCGGTTTTCCTCTTCCTACTCCTCCTTCTCCTCCTCCTCGGTATTCCTCCTCCTCCTCGGTATTCCTCCTCGGTATTCCTCCTCCTCCTCGGTATTCCTCCTTCTCCTCCTCCTCCTCGGTATTCCTTCTCCTCCTCGGTATTCCTCCTCCTCCTCCTCCTCCTCGGTATTCCTCGTCCTCCTCGGTATTCCTCCTCCTCCTCGGTATTCCACCTCCTCCTCGGTATTCCTCCTCCTCGGTATTCCTCTTCCTCCTCATCCTCGGTATTCCTCCTCCTCCTCGGTGTTCCTCCTCCTCGGTATTCCTCCTCCTCGGTATTCCTCCTCCTCCTCCTCCTCGGTATTCCTCCTCCTCCTCCTCCTCCTCCTCCTCCTCCTCCTCCTCCTCGATATTCCTCCTCGGTATTCCTCCTCGGGATTCCTCCTCCTCCTCCACGGTATTCCATTTCCTCCTCCTCGGTATTCCTCCTCGGGATTCCTCCTCCTCCTCCTCGGTATTCCTCCTCGGTATTCCTCCTCCTCCTCCTCCTCGGTATTCCTCCTCCTCCTCCTCGGTATTCCTCCTCGGTATTCCTCCTCCTCCTCCTCGGTATTCCTCCTCCTCCTCCTCGGTATTCCTCCTCGGTTTTTCTCCTCCTCTGCCTCGGTATTCCTCCTCCTCTTCCTCGGTATTCCTCCTCGGTATTCCTCCTCCTCCTCCTCGGTATTCCTCCTCCTCCTCATCCTCCTCCTCGGTATTCCTCCTCCTCCTCCTCGGTATTCCTCCTCCTCCTCCTCCTCGGTATTCCTCCTCCTCCTCGGTATTCCTCCTCCTCCTCCACGGTATTCCATTTCCTCCTCCTCGGTATTCCTCCTCGGTATTCCTCCTCCTCCTCCTCGGTATTCCTCCTCCTCCTCCTCGGTATTCCTCCTCGGTATTCCTCCTCCTCCTCCTCGGTATTGCTCCTCCTCCTCCTCGGTATTCCTCCTCGGTATTCCTCCTCCTCCTCCTCCTCCTCCTCGGTATTCCTCCTCCTCCTCGGTATTCCTCCTCCTCCTCCTCCTCCTCCTCGGTATTCCTCCTCCTCCTCGGTATTCCTCCTCCTCCTCCTCCTCCTCCTCGGTATTCCTCCTCCTCCTCGGTATTACTCCTCCTCCTCCTCCTCGGTATTCCTCCTCCTCCTCGGTATTCCTCCTCCTCCTCCTCCTCCTCCTCGGTATTCCTCCTCCTCCTCGGTATTCCTCCTCCTCCTCCTCCTCCTCCTCGGTATTCCTCTTCCTCCTCGGTATTCCTCCTCCTCCTCCTCCTCCTCCTCCTCGGTATTCCTCCTCCTCCTCGGTATTCCTCCTACTCCTCCTCCTCCTCCTCCTCCTCGGTATTCCTCGTCCTCCTCGGTAGTCCTCCTCGGTATTCCTCCTCCTCCTCCTCCTCCTCCTCCTCCTCGGTATTCCTCCTCCTCCTCGGTATTCCTCCTCCTCCTCCTCCTCCTCCTCGGTATTCCTCCTCCTCCTCGGTATTCCTCCTCCTCCTCCTCCTCCTCCTCCTCCTCCTCCTCGGTATTCCTCCTCCTCCTCCTCGGTATTCCTCCTCCTCCTCCTCCTCCTCCTCGGTATTCCTCCTCCTCCTCGGTATTCCTCCACGGTATTCCTCCTCCTCCTCGGTATTCCTCCTCCTCCTCGGTATTCCTCATCGGTATTCCTCCTCCTCCTCCTCGGTATTCCTCCTCCTCCTCGGTATTCCTCCTCGGTATTCCTCCTCCTCCTCCTCGGTATTCCTCCTCCTCCTAGGTATTCCTCCTCGGTATTCCTCCTCATCCTCGGTATTCCCCCTCCTCCTCGGTATTCCTCCTCGGTATTCCTCCTCCTCCTCGGTATTCCTCCTCCTCCTCGGTATTCCTCCTCGGTATTCCTCCTCGGTATTCCTCCTCCTCCTCGGTATTCCTCCTCCTCCTCGGTATTCCTCCTCGGTATTCCTCCTCCTCCTCGGTATTCCTCCTCCTCCTCCTCCTCCTCCTCAGTATTCCTCCTCCTCCTCCTCCTCGGTATTCCTCCTCCTTCTCGTTATTCCCCCTCATCCTCCTCCTCCTCGGTATTCCTCCTCCTCCTCGGTATTCCTACTCCTCCTCCTCCTCCTCCTCGGTATTCCTCCTCCTCCTCCTCCTCGGTATTCCTCCTCCTCCTCGGTATTCTTCCTCCTCCTCCTCCTCCTCCTCGGTATTCCTCCTCCTCCTCGGTATTCCTCCTCCTCCTCCTCCTCGGTATTCCTCCTCCTCCTCGGTATTCCTCCTACTCCTCCTCGTCCTCCTCGTCCTCCTCCTCCTCCTCCTCCTCCTCGGTATTCCTCCTCCTCCTCCTCCTCCTCCTCGGTATTCCTCCTCCTCCTCGGTATTCCTCCTCCTCCTCCTCCTCCTCATCGGTATTCCTCCTCCTCCTCGGTATTCCTCCTCCTCCTCCTCCTCGGTATTCCTCCTCCTCCTCGGTATTCCTCCTCCTCCTCCTCCTCCTCCACCTCCTCGGTATTCCTCCTCCTCGTTATTCCTCCTCCTCGGTATTCCTCCTCCTCCTCGGTATTCCTCCTCTTCCTCCTCCTCCTCCTCCTCCTCCTCGGTATTCCTCCTCCTCCTCCTCCTCGGTATTCCTCCTCCTACTCCTCTTCGGTATTCCTCCCCCTCCTCCTCGGTATTCCTCCTCCTCCTCCTCCTCCTCCTCGGTATACCTCCTCCTCCTCGGTATTCCTCCACGGTATTCCTCCTCCTCCTCGGTATTTCTCCTCCTCCTCGGTATTCCTCCTCGGTATTCCTCCTCCTCGGTATTCCTCCTCCTACTCGGTATTCCTCCTCGGTATTCCTCCTCCTCCTCCTCGGTATTCCTCCTCCTCCTCGGTATTCCTCCTCGGTATTCTTCCTCCTCCTCGGTATTCCTCCTCCTCCTCGGTATTCCTTTTCCTCCTCGGTATTCCTCCTCGGTATTCCTCCTCCTCCTCGGTATTCCTCCTCATCCTCGGTATTCCTCCTCGGTATTCCTCCTCCTCCTCGGTATTCCTCCTCCTCCTCGGTATTCCTCCTCGGTATTCCTCCTCCTCCTCGGTATTCCTCCTCCTCCTCGGTATTCCTCCTCGGTATTCCTCCTCCTCCTCGTTATTCCTCCTCGGTATTCCTCCTCAGTATTCCTCCTCCTCCTCGGTATTACTCCTCCTCCTCGGTATTCCTCCTCCTCCTCCTCCTCCTCCTCCTCCTCGGTATTCCTCTTCCTCGGTATTCCTCCTCCTCGGTATTCCTCCTCCTCCTCCTCCTCGGTATTCCTCCTCCTCCTCGGTATTCCTCCTCCTCCTCCTCCTCCTCCTCCTCCTCGGTATTCCTCCTCCTCC
Organism: Gallinula chloropus; assembly: GCF_964237585.1. Classification (NCBI taxonomy): domain Eukaryota; kingdom Metazoa; phylum Chordata; class Aves; order Gruiformes; family Rallidae; genus Gallinula; species Gallinula chloropus. The sequence goes on from NW_028168437.1 coordinate 130,988, forward strand.
ACCTCGGTATTCCTCCTCCTCCTCCTCCTCTTCCTCCCCGGTATTCCTCCTCCTCCTCGGTATTCCTCCTCTTCCTCCTCCTCGGTATTCCTCCTCCTCGGTATTCCTCCTCCTCCTCCTCCTCGGTATTCCTCCTCCTCCTCCTCCTCCTCCTCCTCCTCGGTATTCCTCCTCCGCCTCCTCAGTATTCCTCCTCCTCCTCCTCCTCCTCCTCGGTATTCCTCCTCCTCCTCGGTATTCCTCCTCCTCCTCCTCCTCCTCTTCGGTGTTCCTCCTCCTCCTCGGTATTCCTCCTCCTCCTCCTCCTCGGTATTCCTCCTCCTCCTCGGTATTCCTCCTACTCCTCCTCCTCCTCCTCCTCCACGGTATTCCTCCTACTCGGTATTCCTCCTCCTCCTCCTCCTCGGTATTCCTCCTCCTCGTTATTCCTCCTCCTCGGTATTCCTCCTCCTCCTCCTCGGTATTCCTCCTCCTCCTCCTCCTCCTCCTCCTCCTCCTCCTCCTCCTCCTCCTCCTCCTCCTCCTCCTCCACGGTATTCCTCCTCCTCCTCCTCCTCGGTATTCCTCCCCCTCCTCCTCGGTATTCCTCCTCCTCCTCCTCCTCCTCCTCCTCCTCGGTATACCTCCTCCTCCTCGGTATTCCTCCACGGTATTCCTCCTCCTCGGTATTCCTCCTCCTCCTCGGTATTCCTCCTCGGTATTCCTCCTCCTCCTCGGTATTCCTCGTCCTCCTCGGTATTCCTCCTCGGTATTCCTCCTCCTCCTCGGTATTCCTCCTCCTCCTCGGTATTCCTCTTCGGTATTCCTCCTCCTCCTCGGTATTCCTCCTCCTCCTCGGTATTCCTCCTCGGTATTCCTCCTCCTCCTCGGTATTCCTCCTCCTCCTCGGTATTCCTCCTCGGTATTCCTCCTCCTCCTCGGTATTCCTCCTCCTCCTCGGTATTCCTCCTCCTCGGTATTCCTCCTCCTCCTCCTCCTCCTCCTCGGTATTCCTCCTTCTCGGTATTCCTCCTCCTCGATATTCCTCCTCATCCTCCTCCTCGGTATTCCTCCTCCTCGGTATTCCTCCTCCTCCTCCTCCTCGGTATTCCTCCTCCTCGGTATTCCTCCTCCTCCTCTTCCTCCTCCTCCTCCTCCTCGGTATTCCTCCTCCTCCTCCTCCTCGGTATTCCTCCTCCTCCTCGGTATTCCTCCTCCTCCTCCTCCTCCTCCTCAGTATTCCTCCTCCTCCTCCTCCTCGGTATTCCTCCTCCTTCTCGTTATTCCTCCTCATCCTCCTCCTCCTCGGTATTCCTCCTCCTCCTCGGTATTCCTACTCCTCCTCCTCCTCCTCCTCGGTATTCCTCCTCCTCCTCCTCCTCGGTATTCCTCCTCCTCCTCGGTATTCCTCCTCCTCCTCCTCCTCCTCCTCGGTATTCCTCCTCCTCCTCGGTATTCCTCCTCCTCCTCCTCCTCGGTATTCCTCCTCCTCCTCGGTATTCCTCCTACTCCTCCTCGTCCTCCTCCTCCTCCTCCTCCTCGGTATTCCTCCTCCTCCTCCTCCTCCTCCTCGGTATTCCTCCTCCTCCTCCTCCTCCTCATCGGTATTCCTCCTCCTCCTCGGTATTCCTCCTCCTCCTCCTCCTCGGTATTCCTCCTCCTCCTCGGTATTCCTCCTCCTCCTCCTCCTCCTCCACCTCCTCGGTATTCCTCCTCCTCGTTATTCCTCCTCCTCGGTATTCCTCCTCCTCCTCGGTATTCCTCCTCCTCCTCCTCCTCTTCCTCCTCCTCGGTATTCCTCCTCCTCCTCCTCTCCTCCTCCTCCTCGGTATTCCTCCTCCTCCTCCTCTTCGGTATTCCTCCCCCTCCTCCTCGGTATTCCTCCTCCGCCTCCTCCTCCTCCTCGGTATACCTCCTCCTCCTCGGTATTCCTCCACGGTATTCCTCCTCCTCCTCGGTATTTCTCCTCCTCCTCGGTATTCCTCCTCGGTATTCCTCCTCCTCGGTATTCCTCCTCCTCCTCGGTATTCCTCCTCGGTATTCCTCCTCCTCCTCCTCGGTATTCCTCCTCCTCCTCGGTATTCCTCCTCGGTATTCCTCCTCCTCCTCGGTATTCCTCCTCCTCCTCTCGGTATTCCTCCTCGGTATTCCTCCTCCTCCTCGGTATTCCTCCTCCTCCTCGGTATTCCTCCTCGGTATTCCTCCTCCTCCTCGGTATTCCTCCTCCTCCGCGGTATTCCTCATCGGTATTCCTCCTCCTCCTCGGTATTACTCCTCCTCCTCGGTATTCCTCCTCCTCCTCCTCCTCCTCCTCGGTATTCCTCTTCCTCGGTATTCCTCCTCCTCGGTATTCCTCCTCTTCCTCCTCCTCGGTATTCCTCCTCCTCGGTATTCCTCCTCCTCCTCCTCCTCGGTATTCCTCCTCCTCCTCGGTATTCCTCCTCCTCCTCCTCCTCCTCCTCCTCCTCGGTATTCCTCCTCCTCCACCTCGGTATTCCTCCTCCTCCTCCTCCTCTTCCTCCCCGGTATTCCTCCTCCTCCTCGGTATTCCTCCTCCTCCTCGGTATTCCTCCTCCTCCTCCTCCTCCTCCTCAGTATTCCTCCTCCTCCTCCTCCTCGGTATTCCTCCTCCTCCTCGTATTCCTCCTACTCCTCCTCCTCCTCCTCCTCCACGGTATTCCTCCTCCTCGGTATTCCTCCTCCTCCTCCTCCTCGGTATTCCTCCTCCTCGGTATTCCTCCTCCTCGGTATTCCTCCTCCTCCTCCTCCTCCTCCACCTCCTCGGTATTCCTCCTCCTCGGTATTCCTCCTCCTCCTCCTCGGTATTCCTCCTCCTCCCTCCTCCTCCTCCTCCTCGGTATTCCTCCTCCTCCTCCCCTCGGTATTCCTCCTCCTCCTCCTCGGTATTCCTCCTCTCCTCCTTCTCCTCCTCGGTATAACTCCTCCTCCTCGGTATTCCTCCACGGTATTCTCCTCCTCCTCGGTATTTCTCCTCCTCCTCGGTATTCCTCCACGGTATTCCTCCTCCTCGGTATTCCTCCTCCTCCTCGGTATTCCTCCTCGGTATTCCTCCTCCTCCTCGGTATTCCTCCTCCTCCTCGGTATTCCTCCTCGGTATTCCTCCTCCTCCTCGGTATTCCTCCTCCTCCTCGGTATTCCTCCTCGGTATTCCTCCTCCTCCTCGGTATTCCTCCTCCTCCTCGGTATTCCTCCTCGGTATTCCTCCTCCTCCTCGGTATTCCTCCTCCTCCTCGGTATTCCTCCTCGGTATTCCTCCTCCTCCTCGGTATTCCTCCTCCTCCTCGGTATTCCTCCTCGGTATTCCTCCTCCTCGGTATTCCTCCTCCTTCTCGGTATTCCTCCTCGGTATTCCTCCTCCTCGGTATTCCTCCTCCTCCTCGGTATTCCTCCTCGGTATTCCTCCTCGGTATTCCTCCTCCTCCTCGGTATTCCTCCTCCTCCTCGGTATTCCTCCTCCTCTCGGTATTCCTCCTCGGTATTCCTCCTCGGTATTCCTCCTCCTCTCGGTATTCCTCCTCCTCCTCGGTATTACTCCTCCTCCTCGGTATTCCTCCTCCTCCTCTCCTCCTCCTCCTCCTCGGTATTCCTCTTCCTCGGTATTCCTCCTCCTCGGTATTCCTCCTCTTCCTCCTCCTCGGTATTCCTCCTCCTCGGTATTCCTCCTCCTCCTCCTCCTCGGTATTCCTCCTCCTCCTCGGTATTCCTCCTCCTCCTCCTCCTCCTCCTCGGTATTCCTCCTCCTCCACCTCGGTATTCCTCCTCCTCCTCCTCCTCCTCGGTATTCCTCCTCCTCCTCCTCCTCGGTATTCCTCCTCCTCCTCGGTATTCCTCCTCCTCCTCCTCCTCCTCCACCTCCTCGGTATTCCTCCTCCTCGTTATTCCTCCTCCTCGGTATTCCTCCTCCTCCTCGGTATTCCTCCTCTTCCTCCTCCTCCTCCTCCTCCTCCTCGGTATTCCTCCTCCTCCTCCTCCTCGGTATTCCTCCTCCTCCTCCTCTTCGGTATTCCTCCCCC